>NW_007733808.1:83469-97713 GCF_000696425.1 Galeopterus variegatus
CCCATAGCCCAGGGAAACAAACTGGCAGATCTAACCACAAAACAGGCTGCTCAGTCACCAGACCCCCACTCTTCCTCTCCTGCTCAGGTCCTTCTCATGGCCCCTACGCCCTTATCCAATACACACTCCAAGAAAAACAACACCTTCAACAGGTGGGGGCACAGAGAAAGGACAACTGGTATACTCTCTCCAGTTGCTATGTCCTCCCTACCACACAAGCTGAGCAAATCCTTTTAGATTTCCATAATTCAGTTCATATAGGCCATGAACTCCTACTATGCCTTCTTCAGCCCTTATATTGAAGTAATGCCCTATTTCTAAGAGCAGGACCGACGCCACTTAAGATAGCCCCTCCATTGTGTGAAAGTTAGGCGGGAAAGTGGGGGTGGGACGGGAGGAGCTCCGCTAACTGCAAAATTAGCTCATGTACTGTTGGCTTGCTTGCATTGGCTAATACCTCTTTGTGCGGTGATCGAGCGACCGAGTTGCCTCGCTTGCAGCTTTAAAAACTGAGAACAAAGACGGTTTGAGGCCACACCTTGAATTGGCTGGTGTGGTCCTGGCTGCTGGAAATAAAAATCTTTTTCTCTTTTTCTATATCAGTCTCCAAGGGTGATTTTCTCCTGATGCCTATAACAATATTACTCTCCCCACAAAAGGACATGCTATCTTCTAACGTTAGTAGATACGTTTTCAGGTTGGATTGAGGCTTTCCCTACACTTCAGAGGATGCTACAGCAGTAATGGATGCTCTCACCTCAGAAATCATCTCTCATTTTGGCCTCCCCACCAGTCACTCACTCACCTACGGGCTGCCCCCCCACAAGCCCACAGGCCTCAGCCCCCTCAAACTTATGTGTGGTAGGCCCTTCACTCTCACACCTCTCCCTTACAGCTCATCACTTTTAGGCCAGTATCTCCCTACTCTTTCACTCATTATGGATCTTAGGGAATAGGCCAACCTGCTATTACCTCATCCTTTCCCCACCACTCCCTCAGACTTTAAACTGAGCCCAGGACAGCAAGTGAATATTAAAAGCCAAGTCCCAAAGCCCCTCTCACCATGCTGGGAAGGGCCTTATATGGTACTTCTCGCCACCCCCACAGCAGTAAAGGTACTAGGAAAGGCCCCCTTGGTATCACTTATCCTTGGTAAAACTAGCACCTGAGACTTTACCCAAAAAATCTGCTAACACCAAGCCAGAGGGGTCCCTCTGCTCAACCCCCAACCCAACACCTCCTCACACTTCGTCCATTTTAGGATCCACAAAACTGGAAATCTCCAGGACCTCCACTCTTCCCCCCAATCCCAGAAGAAGGATGATCTTTCCCCTGGCAATTATCATCTCACTCTTGCAGGCCTGATTCATGTCCTTCACACAGGAGCTGCTATTATAGTATCTGTTCTAGTACTTGCTACAGGATTGGCAGCAGCTGCCCCCAAATTGTAACATCATAGAAAGGTTTCTCCTGGCCTCCTTTACCTCCTATCAGTAGGATGCTTCTTAGCAATTTCATCATGGCAATGTGCCATTTAAATTCTTTTGGCTCCCTAACCCTTCGCATCCTTCCTGTGTTTTTCCTCCTATCTCAATGCTCCCCCTTACGTGGAACATGGAGGTTCCAGGTCTGCAGGGATGGTGCAGTCCTCAGCGAATCAGACTGGTCTCCGAGTGACTCATCTGTCTCCCACTTCATGAGAAACTTTTTGTGGTCACCCCCCTCCCTGTCAATGCAGCCCGTAACGTTTCCACAAATGTCTCTTCACTTTCCTTCAATCTCACCTCAGTGGGGACTGTCAGCGTTGTGCGGGGCCTGCCCACACTCTGCCTCACTAACACCAAACGCTGCCACTCACTTACCCCTCCTCATCCAAGCCCTAAAACCGGAATATATTTCCTTTGTAATATTACGTTATACTGTTGCCTGCCCCCCAATGCGACTTATTGCATATTCTTTTGGCTCATCCCTGACATCACCCTCCAGACAGATGGAGAGATGGAGACGAGTCTGGGACTAACTTCGGCCCCCCTCTCAGGGAGTGCCTCTTCTCCCATAGGGCACTAATAGCACCTTTTAATTGAGGCAGGGATCCTTCCTGCAACTGGACTGGCATAGCAGGCCCTGCTACTGCCTCTCAATTCTATCAAAAACTCTCAGAAAAACTAAGCATAGATAGCATCTCCTCCCTCCTGTGACAGGTCACCTCACTCGTGACAGTCGACAGTCACTTTACAGAACCGTCAGGCCCTTGACTTCCTTACAGCTGAGAAGGAAGTCACCTGCCCCTTGGGGGAGGAATGCTGTTATTATGTAAATGAGTCTAGGGTGATCCAAAACACCTTAAACCATTTCACTAAACCGTTGGGTACCCTGGCTTATGCCCCTACTAGGACCCCTAACTGTGCCTCATCCTGCTTTTTGGTCCCTTTCTCTTTTGGTGTTTCTCTAATTTCTTACAGGACCGAATGCAGGCATTCACTAACCAAAAGGTCAATGAATTGTTCCTGCGAGGAGGATATTAGCCCCTCAGAATCAGCGACCCTTCCCAGGAGGAATACAGCTTCCCCACACGAAACCAATACCCTACCACCTAAATCTTTTATTTTCCATTTCTTCACCCATCTCCAGCAGGATGTAGCTTCAGAAGAATGAGACCTCTGCCCTTTTTCCCTTTTTTCCTATACTTAAAAGGCAGGAATAATAGATCTGCAACATAACCAGCACCACTTTAGACAAGCCCAAGTACAAACTGGCACCACCCACCTCCTCCCTTGCTCTCCCCCTTCCCTTTAGGAGAAGCCTCCTGACTTAAACAGAAATCCCTTTTGCTTCCACAAGGATGCAGTTCTCCACCCCGATCCACATTAGCCTAATGACCCTCCTTGATGGTATCAGCCAGCCCTTGGTGCACTATAGAAGCTCTACCACCCCCACACTGGGTGCTGTCCACCATTTTCAGGGCAGCCCTGGGCTATTCTCCACTTTGAGCTCAGCCTGACAGATTCTTTTCCTTTAATAAAGCTTGAATGGTACCTGGCATCTCGGCTCACTTTCTTTCAAATCGTACCTCAATAAAGCTGTTAATATTCATGCACTTGTGCACACACACTACGGACTAATTTTAGACTTACACTCTAACCAAAACAAACAAAAAAAAGAAATGTTCTCAGTCAGTGGTGTAATCTGAAAAAGTCATTTGAGCCCATTTTATCTGTAAGAATAAGTTTCAATTTCTTTTTCATAACATTTTTTGAGACATAATTCACATTACTTACAATTGCTCGTGTAAAGTACACACTTCAATGATTCTTTGTGTATTCGGAGTTGTACATCACCACAGTCAGTTTCAGAACATGTTTATTACCCCAAAAAGAAACCACATTCCCTTAGAAATGACTCCCAATTTCTCCCAACCATTTCCCACCCTTAGGTTACCATCAATCTACTTTTTGTCTCTGTAGATTTGCCTATTCTGGACATTTCATGGAAATTGAATCATACAATATGTAGTGTTTTGTGACTATTTTACTTAGTGTGAAGGTTAATTCTAGGTGTCAGCTGGATTAGATTAAGGAATGCCAGGAAACCTGGTAAAGCTATCTTTTCAGGTGTGTCCAAAAGAGTGTTTTCAGAAGAGATTAGCAAGACAGCCTGAATGGATGGGGTGGGAAAGACCCACCCTCAATATGGGTGGGAACCATCCAATCCACTGGGAGCCCAGAGAGAAGAAAAAAAGGAAAAAAAAGTGAGTCTCTCTTTATACCCACTGGAGCTGGAATACACCCTTCACTCCTGTCTGTGGACATCAGAGCTTGAGATTCCTTAGCTTTTGGGTTTCAGGACTTACATCAAGGACAGCACTGACCTCCCTGCTTTCAAGGTCTTCTTACTTGGACTGAGCCACGCTACCAGCATCCAGTTGCAGACAGCCTATTGTGGGACTTTTCTTCATAGTTTTGTAAGCTAACTCCTCTAATAAATACCCTCTTATATATTCATAACATGTCCTATTGGTTCTCTCTGGAGAACCCTGATTAGTACACTTAACATAATGTTTTCAAGGTTCATCCATGTCAATATTCCATACCTCAGTCTTGCTGAATAGTATTCCCTTGTATGGATATATCACATTTTATTTATCCATTCATTCATCAGTTGATAAACACCTGTGTTTTCCACTTTTTGTCTTGAACATCTATGAATGTTCATGTAAAAATTTTTGTGTGTGTTACAGACAGGCCAGGCTTGGCTTGCCCTATTGCATTAAACAAATGACCTGAAAGTCCAAAAGTTGGTGCAAGGATTGGAAGTTTATTCAGATTACTGGTATTCAACTAAATGTCTAACCAGGCAAACAAACAAAGAGAAAAGAGGAGCAGTGGGGTCCAGTTTATCCTAGTCCCAATCGGTGAGGCCAACCTATTCCATTAAAAGTAATTGGTAAAAGCAGTTCTCCCCACTGTTCTCAGTAAAAAGAAGAAAAGTATCAACTAGATTTAAATCAGAGAAAGAAAGCATAGCCAGGAGCCCTCCAGGGTACACCTATACAGAACAGAAGAGGGCTCAGAAAATCAGAAATAAAGTGAAGTCGGGAGCCCTCCAGGGTGCACCTACACAGTAGTGGATACAATCCAACCAAATAGCAGAAGGGGGCTCAGAACATCAGAGAAAGGCAAAGAGAATAAAGCATTGCCTTCTCAGAATTTAGGCCAGGGACTCCAGGAGAGATCTACCAGCAGCAGAGACAAGGAGGAGCAAAATAGTCCCAGTGGCCACTTGCCTCTTACAACTAGAGTCTTCTCTGCTGTCCAAAGCTTTCCAACTTTTGCCAGTGATTAAATTACGCTCTCAGATTCCAAAGTCATAGAAATAAACAATGTACCCAACAGTAAAGAAAGCGACGCTTTATTGCTTTATTAAAAGAGGAGACAGACTTATGCATAAGGTGGGTAGCGACAGTAAAGCTAGCCCCACAAGGGGAGTTGTTCAGTCTTTTACAGGGAAAGGAGTTAAGGGGTATAGGCCAGCGTCACTGGAGGTGGTCCATTCTGTTCTTCCTGGTTGTGTCATGGGTGTATGCTCAGTAGGTCCAAAATGGCAGTGTTATTCATCATTGTCACCCCAGGAGAGTCACTGTAGCAGTCATCTTGATGCTTTGTGCACAGGTGGAAATTCCTAAAGGGGTCTTAAGGTTAATCTGTAACTTTTATAATTACAGTAAACAAGCCTTAGGGAGGGGTTTTGCAACTCAGTAAATATCTGTTTCCTCTCTTATCTCAGTCTATTTTGTCAGGGCATCCCATGGGGTAATCATTTGCCCTGGGGGTCTCATGACTGAGGAGTGGAAAAATTTGTGTGTGTGTGTGTGTGTGTGTGTGTGTGTGTGTGTGTTCCCACAAGCATGTATGAGGGTTCTGCTCTCATGGAGCTACCAGCCTCTTCTTAATTACTTACCACCAAAATTTTAGGACACTTTTAGGCTTGAATTTTCCCCACACTCTATTTCAAATAAAGTCAATTCCTTTGGTGGAGAGTTTTAGAGCTCTCTGTTTTTACGGACTGCCTCTCTGAGCCACTGCTCAGTGGAGCAGAGACAGTAGCCTGCTTCTTTCATGGTGACATACTCGCTTAATGAGCAGGGTACTATATAGCTTTTGTTTTTCTAGGCATGTATCTCCCAGCATGTAACCTCTACATACAAGTGAGCTATGACAAGGGTGATTGGGGCCCCAGAGTTCTGAGGTAAAGCTTCCTTTTTATGAGTGGGAACTGGGTGGAGGACAGAGGTCCTGAAGTCTTGGCCACACTCACCTGGAATTTGGCCTCTGCAACACAAAGCTGGAGTTAATGAAAAATGATGGTGGCCTACCATTCAAGGAGAGATGCCATAGCCCTGGACTAGGAGCTAGGAACAAAGGGAGCCCTGTCTCTTTGGCCACACCTGCCCAGAATGGAGCCTCCATGATAGTGGGCTGGAACAGGACAAAGGGAAAGGAGGCTATGACTCAAGTGCCATAGACTCACTGTTCTTACAAATATTTAGTACATTTTTTTTTTTTGGAATAAATGTTTCTCCATTTGCTTTATGCACTTAGGACAATTTCCAAATTATTTTAAAGATAATTTCCACTTGTTATGGTTGTTTCCCTGGAAGTGGTCCATGGAGCTCCTCACACTATTGTTCTTGAAGTGGAACTCACTTTCAGTTATATGGCAAGAAATAGAGCTATACATATCATTTTTTAAATTGTGTTCTCTTATTGAATTATTGTTTTTTTCTCTGTAAGCTCAAAATTAAAGAAACATTTCCTTTTTTTATATTATCACATCACGTTAAACTGACAAAAACTTTTGTTTTTATATGACTGCAATTTTTGAAAATATTTTGTGCTCTTACATATCAATATGTGGTGCATTCAAAACAACTTCAAACAGAATTGTCACATTTCTATCCCATACACAACTGTTATTTTTAAAGGGAAACAGGATGCTAAAATCATGAAATTAATGTATTAAAGTGAAATAAATTTTGCCTCTTATCACTAGGAGATAAGTTACAGAAGAGCTGTTTCAAGTTTCGTGCTGCCCCAAAGTGCTGTCAACACCATTCTGTAGGCTTCCAGCTCCTTTCAATTACAAGACCCAAATTAGCAGCAATTTAACACTAATAGCTTACTAATTAATTCATATGCCCCTGGGGCATCTAGTCTATTCAGATAGACCTCAGCTCTAAAAAAATATGCTAGGCCCATTTGCCAAACTATCTTTTTTTATGGAATCCCTGTCATCAAATAATAATACCATGCAAAAGTAGCTCATTTAGGCAATTCTTTTTTTGTTTCTGTTGATTAGTACTGAAACTACCTCCCAAGGTTAATTACAGCTAAAATTTAGAATTAGGCTAAATATGCCCTTGAAGCTCTCTCAATTAACCTCACTGCATTTCTTTCTTAGATTTTGACACTCCTTTCTTTAAAGATAATGTCATCAGATAGGCTTATCTTCACTGGAAATTTCCCCACATTCCAGAATGACACCCCTACAACTTCCTTCCATATTTAAGGTACCTCAGTTCCAACTGGCTTATGCTAAGTCACTCTAAGTTTTAAGTGGACAACAACAGTTTAAGACTCTGTCTTCTTGGGGCTATTTTTAGATTATGAGTAGACATTATGATATGCAAAGCACCAATGCAAAACACTGATGCTAGAAATTCAAAGATAAATGAAACAAAAATCTGTGGTTTCGATGAATGTATGGTTTTATAAGATATAGTTTTTTAACAATAATAATATCTAGCATTTATTAAGTCTCCACTGTGTACTGGCAAAGTGCTAAACTTTTATTTACATTACCTTTTTTAAACTTCATAGCAACCCATTAAGGTGGACATTATTATTGCAAGAGAAAACTGTTGTTATTAGTCAGTTTTGTGTCGCTATAACAGAATACCTGAAACTCGGTAATTTATAAAGAAAAGAGGTTTATTTGGCTTACGATTCTGGGACAGCTGCATCTGGCACGGGCCTCAGGCTGCTTCTACTCATGGCAGAACGTGGCAGGCAGCCGGCGGGCACAAGCAGATCACATGGTGAGAGGAAGCAAGAGAGAGAGGGGAGGTGCCAGGGTCTTTTAAACAACCAGCTCTGCAGGACCTAATAGAGCAAGAACTCACTCACTATGCCCACACCTGAGGTAGAGCATCAATCCATTCATGAGGGATCTGCCCTCACTACTCAAACAGCTCTCAATGCTGTCACATTGGGGGTCAGATTTCCACATGAGTTCTGGGAGGACAATACATCCTAGTTCCATCAACTCTCAAAGAGCAAACTCACATATCTAATAAGAGGCCAAGTCAGAATTTGAACTCACATCTGTTCCCAAAGCTAGAGTTCTTAACCCCTGTACTATGTTACTTGTAATACAATAAAAACTGATATACAGTAATAAGAAGCATTTAGTATGTTCCAAGTACTATGCTAAGTGTTTTATGTATTATCACAAGTACGCTACATTGCAACGTAATTACATAAGCACCTCATTTCTAAAATGAGGACACTAAGACTTTAGTTAATTTTCCCCAAAACACACAACTACTAAGTAGGAGAATTGGGATTTGAATTCAAGTTAAGACAGAACAATGATCTGATATACTTAGAAAAAAAATATTTAAAGGCAATATAAAAATAATATTTATAATTTCAGAAAATCCATTCGTTTAATGAAAAACTGTTGAGGGCCTATTGAGTATCTAATAAGTGCTGATCTGTAGAGTAAAGGCAGGGCTTAAGATACTGAACATGAAATACTTCTTCTCATTAAAGTGGGTTTCAGTCTCCTAAGGAAAATGACAGATGGGTAATAGGCAACAGTCCCGGTGGGATAAATTCAGAGCAGCCATGGGACAACAAAGGAGGAGCACCTAACTTAGATTGAGCAAAGAAGATACATAGGCTGAAATGTAAAAGACATATAAGAGTCAGGCAGATGAAAATGAGTTAAATTGTTCTACACAGAATGTGAAGACCTAGATGCAAGAGAGAACAAGACTCATTAACAGAAGTAGGGGTAGTTTAGGATGGCTAAAGGAAAAGGGTGAGAGATAAGACTAGAGAGGACCCAGGATACTAAACTGCTTTGAGCCTTGATAAAGAATTGGGAAAGTATCCTGAGAAAAATATGGAACACATACAAGATTTTAAGCAGGAGGATGGCATAGGCAAATGAATCATTTAGAAAGACCATGCTAGCTGCTAAGTGGAGAATGAGTTGGAAATAAGCAGAGCGAAATTTTAAACAGGTGCTATGGGTTAAATGTGTCCCCCAAAAGTTCAAGTAGTGGAAACTTGATCCCCATTGTAACAGTATTAAGAGAGTGGGAAATCCAGTTATGGTATCTGAAAGGTGGGGCCTTTAAGAGCTGTTATAAGCAACAGAAACAGACTAAAACATAAGGAAATTAATTAGGAGACTTCTGTAATAATCCATGAATGGTACACTAGTAGCTTAAATGAAGGTGTTTGGCAACGGGCTCTAGGATAAAGAGAAATTTATTGTACTTTTATTTATTTTTTGTTGTTGCTATTGTGGTTGACCTATCCAGATTTTAGACATAATTAATGCCTTTGATGGGGCATTTTTTAACATTAAAAGTGAATAATCAGTGTACTGTGGCTAGTGAGAATTTTTAGTGAAATTTTTGTACATAAAGATCTAAAACTTTTAAATAGTAGATGTCTTACTAACAAATTAGGAAAGTGTTCTCACAGTAATTTGAGTAGTTTGAAGCATTATTATTCATGTATTTAATGCAATACTTTCATATTCCAAAATGGTTTAAGGCTGGATTACATATATGAAATATATAATTAAAATTTGTGACTCGTAAAACTGAGAAACAAGAAGTCCTAAAGGTTGTATGCAAGATTTACTTGTGGATATAAGTGGAAAAGATAATTATATCTTAGAACATCTTTTTAGTTACTGTTAACTTCAATAAAGTCTATACAAATACTTCTTATTATAATTGACTGACTATAAAAGACAACACATAGTTTAATCTTCACTAACATAATAGGTTAGGTTTCGTATGGGTATAGTTCGAGAAAGTAATCCAAGAGAGATGGAAGTTAACTTAGGAAACAGGCAGAGTTCAAATATGCACCTAGAAGAGAATAATAGTTGATAAACACCTTACTCTAATAATGCTGCATTTTTTTTGTACTTTCCACTTGGTTTCCTACCCATGGATTTATCTGAGCTTTGTGATAGGACATACAGGTTAAGTATCCTTTATTCACAATGGTTGGGACCAGAAAAATTTCAGATTTCAAATTTTTTTTCAGATTTTGGAATACTTGCATATTTATAATAAGATATTTTGGGAAGGGACCCAAGTCTAAATACACAATTTATTTATGTTTCACATACCTTGTACATATAGCCTGAAGGTAATTTTATAAAGATTTTTAATAATTTTGTACATGAAACAAAATTTGTATACATCGAACCATCTGCAAGCAAAGGTGTCACTATCTCAGTCTCCCATGTGGACAACCTGTGGTTATTTGGCATCACCATCATTCTTGACTCTGAATTTATATGCTACCAATAAGCAATCATTTTCCTACACTTATAGACACATAAGCACTTAGTAAAAAATATGACATACCATTGATATAGTGAAAAAATAATGTGTTCAGGGTAACTAAGTAGCACAGTAACATCACCAGAATACCTGGGAATACTGAACAAACTGAGTTGTGTGCCTGTGTTTTGACTGTAACCCATCACATAAGGTCAGGTGTGAAATTTTCTGCATGTAGCGTCATGTCGGAGCTCAAAGAGCTTTGGATTTTGGAGTATTTTGGATTTAAAATTTTCAGATTAGCGATGCTCAACCTGTTACGCTCATAAAGAAAAGAAGCTCAGTATCTTACTTTTTTATTTCATTGTACTTCACATTTTCCCAAAATGACTTAAGGTTGCTCAAGTAAATAAAAAATAAGNCATGGTGAGAGGAAGCAAGAGAGAGAGGGGAGGTGCCAGGGTCTTTTAAACAACCAGCTCTGCAGGACCTAATAGAGCAAGAACTCACTCACTATGCCCACACCTGAGGTAGAGCATCAATCCATTCATGAGGGATCTGCCCTCACTACTCAAACAGCTCTCAATGCTGTCACATTGGGGGTCAGATTTCCACATGAGTTCTGGGAGGACAATACATCCTAGTTCCATCAACTCTCAAAGAGCAAACTCACATATCTAATAAGAGGCCAAGTCAGAATTTGAACTCACATCTGTTCCCAAAGCTAGAGTTCTTAACCCCTGTACTATGTTACTTGTAATACAATAAAAACTGATATACAGTAATAAGAAGCATTTAGTATGTTCCAAGTACTATGCTAAGTGTTTTATGTATTATCACAAGTACGCTACATTGCAACGTAATTACATAAGCACCTCATTTCTAAAATGAGGACACTAAGACTTTAGTTAATTTTCCCCAAAACACACAACTACTAAGTAGGAGAATTGGGATTTGAATTCAAGTTAAGACAGAACAATGATCTGATATACTTAGAAAAAAAATATTTAAAGGCAATATAAAAATAATATTTATAATTTCAGAAAATCCATTCGTTTAATGAAAAACTGTTGAGGGCCTATTGAGTATCTAATAAGTGCTGATCTGTAGAGTAAAGGCAGGGCTTAAGATACTGAACATGAAATACTTCTTCTCATTAAAGTGGGTTTCAGTCTCCTAAGGAAAATGACAGATGGGTAATAGGCAACAGTCCCGGTGGGATAAATTCAGAGCAGCCATGGGACAACAAAGGAGGAGCACCTAACTTAGATTGAGCAAAGAAGATACATAGGCTGAAATGTAAAAGACATATAAGAGTCAGGCAGATGAAAATGAGTTAAATTGTTCTACACAGAATGTGAAGACCTAGATGCAAGAGAGAACAAGACTCATTAACAGAAGTAGGGGTAGTTTAGGATGGCTAAAGGAAAAGGGTGAGAGATAAGACTAGAGAGGACCCAGGATACTAAACTGCTTTGAGCCTTGATAAAGAATTGGGAAAGTATCCTGAGAAAAATATGGAACACATACAAGATTTTAAGCAGGAGGATGGCATAGGCAAATGAATCATTTAGAAAGACCATGCTAGCTGCTAAGTGGAGAATGAGTTGGAAATAAGCAGAGCGAAATTTTAAACAGGTGCTATGGGTTAAATGTGTCCCCCAAAAGTTCAAGTAGTGGAAACTTGATCCCCATTGTAACAGTATTAAGAGAGTGGGAAATCCAGTTATGGTATCTGAAAGGTGGGGCCTTTAAGAGGTGATGAGACAGGGGGGACTATGCCCTTGCGAGTGGATTGATCGACTCATAGAGTAATGGGCATAGCTCTGATGGCTTTGAAAGGAGAGCAAGTGAGCATGCTAGCTCTCTCTTGCTTAGCCCGTTCTCACCACGTGATACCCTGAATTACTGTAGAGAGCCACTACCAAGAAAAAGGCCCTCACCAGATATATTCCCTGGACACTGGACTTGACAGCCTCCAAAACTGTAAGAAATAAAGTTCATTTCTTTATAAATTATTCAGTTTCAGATGTTCTGTTATGTCGGGTCCGCCGCCGGCTGACCTGTACAGCCCTAGCCTCCTTCCTTTTGGTGGGCAGGCAAATGGCCCGGGATTCCTCTTTCCCTCCTGTCCCCTTTGGAAGGAGACGGGGGAAAAGAGCCATGAAGAGAGGTGAGCACACTGCCGGCTCCAACAGCCCAGGTTAAAGGACACTCAGACGCGGCGGGTGTTCTGTCGAGGCAGTTCGGTTTATTATCACACAAGCACTTGCTTTTATAGGCAGATAGGGAGGGACGGTTTTAACATAATCCAATCAGCTTAAAGGTCAAGGGCATGCATCTTGTCTCAATGCCTAGCTATTGTGTTCACAGCGCAGAAGCATGTATTTGGCCAATAAGGGCTTAGGCAAGGTTCCTGCAGACACCCCCACCCTACTTCCTCCCAGCGCTGTCTTAGGCTGCCACATTAATACACCCTTGTGGGCCCATAATGGCGCTGCTTGTAATGTCACTTAAGGTGGAGTTAGTTTTTAAGGCCCCACACTGTTATAAGCAACAGAAACAGACTAAAACATAAGGAAATTAATTAGGAGACTTCTGTAATAATCCATGAATGGTACACTAGTAGCTTAAATGAAGGTGTTTGGCAACGGGCTCTAGGATAAAGAGAAATTTATTGTACTTTTATTTATTTTTTGTTGTTGCTATTGTGGTTGACCTATCCAGATTTTAGACATAATTAATGCCTTTGATGGGGCATTTTTTAACATTAAAAGTGAATAATCAGTGTACTGTGGCTAGTGAGAATTTTTAGTGAAATTTTTGTACATAAAGATCTAAAACTTTTAAATAGTAGATGTCTTACTAACAAATTAGGAAAGTGTTCTCACAGTAATTTGAGTAGTTTGAAGCATTATTATTCATGTATTTAATGCAATACTTTCATATTCCAAAATGGTTTAAGGCTGGATTACATATATGAAATATATAATTAAAATTTGTGACTCGTAAAACTGAGAAACAAGAAGTCCTAAAGGTTGTATGCAAGATTTACTTGTGGATATAAGTGGAAAAGATAATTATATCTTAGAACATCTTTTTAGTTACTGTTAACTTCAATAAAGTCTATACAAATACTTCTTATTATAATTGACTGACTATAAAAGACAACACATAGTTTAATCTTCACTAACATAATAGGTTAGGTTTCGTATGGGTATAGTTCGAGAAAGTAATCCAAGAGAGATGGAAGTTAACTTAGGAAACAGGCAGAGTTCAAATATGCACCTAGAAGAGAATAATAGTTGATAAACACCTTACTCTAATAATGCTGCATTTTTTTTGTACTTTCCACTTGGTTTCCTACCCATGGATTTATCTGAGCTTTGTGATAGGACATACAGGTTAAGTATCCTTTATTCACAATGGTTGGGACCAGAAAAATTTCAGATTTCAAATTTTTTTTCAGATTTCAATTTTTTTTTCAGATTTTGGAATACTTGCATATTTATAATAAGATATTTTGGGAAGGGACCCAAGTCTAAATACACAATTTATTTATGTTTCACATACCTTGTACATATAGCCTGAAGGTAATTTTATAAAGATTTTTAATAATTTTGTACATGAAACAAAATTTGTATACATCGAACCATCTGCAAGCAAAGGTGTCACTATCTCAGTCTCCCATGTGGACAACCTGTGGTTATTTGGCATCACCATCATTCTTGACTCTGAATTTATATGCTACCAATAAGCAATCATTTTCCTACACTTATAGACACATAAGCACTTAGTAAAAAATATGACATACCATTGATATAGTGAAAAAATAATGTGTTCAGGGTAACTAAGTAGCACAGTAACATCACCAGAATACCTGGGAATACTGAACAAACTGAGTTGTGTGCCTGTGTTTTGACTGTAACCCATCACATAAGGTCAGGTGTGAAATTTTCTGCATGTAGCGTCATGTCGGAGCTCAAAGAGCTTTGGATTTTGGAGTATTTTGGATTTAAAATTTTCAGATTAGCGATGCTCAACCTGTTACGCTCATAAAGAAAAGAAGCTCAGTATCTTACTTTTTTATTTCATTGTACTTCACATTTTCCCAAAATGACTTAAGGTTGCTCAAGTAAATAAAAAATAAG
>NW_007733808.1:97846-99534 GCF_000696425.1 Galeopterus variegatus
TTCATTGTACTTCACATTTTCCCAAAATGACTTAAGGTTGCTCAAGTAAATAAAAAATAAGACAAAGAAATATAAAGTTTATAATAATAAACTAGATTTAAGTGAAAGGAAATCTGCTAAAGTTAGAGAAACTAGAATAACAATGCACTGAATATTTTTCAGGCAGATTTCCATAAATATTTTTCTCTGTATTTCTAAGCATTTCAAAGGTATTCAAGAGCATTGAGCTTCAGCTTATACTCTATTATAATTGATATGACATAAATCCTATGTTTATAGGCTCCTGGAGATTATCGAATCCAGAAGAAAAGCATTGCCTAGAAGAGATGGCATATCACTGCAATATTCTAAGAAAGAATAAACAAGTCCCGTAACTAGTCTATCTACAAAGGGAAAATGGCCTCAGCTCTGGCATGAGCTGCAAATACATATATACATATGTTTAAATAAATGTATACATAAATTTACATATATTTATATATCCATATATATTTAGGAAAGTTCATATATATATATTTTTTTTAAAAAATAAATATTTCCAAACCTGAGTTTGAGAGCTGCTACATTGCACAGTAANTTTTTTTTAAAAAATAAATATTTCCAAACCTGAGTTTGAGAGCTGCTACATTGCACAGTAACATATTAAAGTTTCAATAAGTAACTGTCTACACAATAAGTAAACATTTATTGAATGCCAGTTATGTGATAGCCCTGTTTTAGGCCCTGAGAATACAGTGTTGTACAATAAAGATGAGACCACTATCCTCCTGGGACTTACATGGTTGTGTTGGAGAGAGATGAGAAGGTATTAGATGTTAAAAGTGTCCTTTTCTTCCCCCACCTTGTAATTGATGTCAAATAACATGTAGGAGACAGGAGCAGATCAAAATGCCCCACCCATGATGTTACAGATGAGTGATGGGAGAGAGAAGTCAGTGGGAAGAACATAAGCTTTGAAGACCATTAGAATATACTGAAATTTCATTGTGTGCAATAAAAAGGGAAGGCTTTTAAGTAGGGACCAGTGTTACGTGATTTAAATTGTTTAAATTTCTGGATGAAGCCTATAGAAATTTGGTAGAAATCAAGAGTAGAAACAGTTTATTCCTAAAATTAGAAGTTAGGCAGCTGTGATTTACCTTCAAACCCCACTGGGTGAAAAATATGAGGGCACTTCAAAAGGTCTGCGAAGAAAATAGAATTAAAAGATAATGCAAATCTTTCCATGAACATTTTGAATTACCCTGATATGAGAAGAATGGGTGAGTTGAGGATACCCAGATATCTGAGATCCAGTGTGAACTGAAGCAGAGTCAGCAAAAGGCGAAACAAGAACAAATATTGTTAAGGGTGTGTGTGCTTAAGCACCATTTCAAGCAATAAATAAAATTTTCTGGATGCTTAGAAGAAACAGAGGTTGAGTGTGCTAGATGGACAGAAAGACCAACTGGCTCTTTTTAAGCCTAAAAATCAATTTTGAAAAAAGAGTCTATAATAAGGGCCAGAATCATTAAGAAAATGCCTGCCTTTTGTGTCTATAAGGCATGTTTTAGGTCCAGGAAAGAAAAATAATAAAATCTTTATAATTTATAAAATATCTCATATACTATCTCATGTAATCCTCTAATATTTCTTTTTTTTTTTTTTTTTCCTTTTTGTCTTTTTTCGTGTCCAGCAACGGATCGCAA
>NW_007733808.1:100467-101935 GCF_000696425.1 Galeopterus variegatus
TGTATGTGGGATCCGAACCCTCGGCGGGAGCGCTGCTGCGCTCCCAAGTGGCGCACTGTAGAAGTGCGCCACTGGGCCGGCCCCAATCCTCTAATATTTCAATCACCATATAACAAAATTAAATAAATGTGAACTGTAGCAGGGTTATATGGAAGACCTACCTTTCCAAATATATCAAAGTCCAGTGAAAAATATTGTCTGAGTTATTTTAATATTGTGCATTGACTTAAAAATATCATAAACATATCAAGCTTTCACCACCAGAAAAAGTTGTCCCAACTTACCGGCCTCATTGCTCTGCCTTTTCCTCTTTACCTGTCTTGAGGAAAATGCACCTACCCCATCTGTTTCATAGACAGATACTTAGTTGAACTCTCTGAAAATCGTTTCTTCGCAGCCTATCATGCCACCTCTTGTGAAACTTTATCTTTTAATCATTTCACCTACCCATTTAGCTTGGTGGTTGTTCTCCAATGAATAACAAAAACTTTGCCAGATAATTGCTGCCTTTTTGGTCAGTTTTTAAAGACTTTTCCAATTTATCTAATTCAATTACTGTGATGAGTCACTTTACAATGGGGATGCATTCTGAGAAATGCATCAAGTGATTTCATCATTGGGCAAACATTGTAGAGTGCACTTACATAACCCTAGACTGTATAGACTACTACATGCCTAAACTATATGGTATAAATATTGCCCTAACCATCGTCATATACGTGGTCTCTTGTTACCAAAATTTCATTACGTGACACATGACTGTATCTAACCTGTTCCTCATTGCAAATTACTGAACCAGTGCCAGAGAGCAAAATGTACTGACTTTCCGGTTCTACACTACTAACAAAAAATTTTAACTGTATGTTCTAGTTTTGGAAGACCAATCACTCTACTTTGTTATTAGTATCTTTGAACCACAAAATGAACCGTCTATCCAAAATTTTCTAAATCTTTATCAAGGTGGAAGAGAATGAACAACAATAGCAACCAAAATTGTAAATAATAAAAATAAAAGAAAAAAATACATTGTAAATTCAAAACAAACTTCAAAAATAGTCCGACAAAGCTATTTTTCTGGCAAAGCCTGTTTTTATTTTCAATTTGACATTTTATAAAAGAACCAAAAGGAGAAAATCAACTATAAAAATTCTGAGAGAAAATCAATAAACTCTAAAAATTCTAAGAGATGACATGAGTTTCATGATGTTGGTGGCAATAAAACAGTTAACTCACCTCAGGCATGCTGCAAGGCAAGAGAACACATCTACAGTGAACAAAATGTACTGGATATTGTTATGGCTTTTGTAATTGTGTGATAACTCAGACATTATCGTCACCTTCTGAAATTAAAACATCTCCAAAGCTTCCACTGATTCTGAATCACTGCATATTAATTCAGAATTCAAGAAATATTCATCGTGCAATTCCTTTAATATTCTCGGCAAAAATAAATAAATAAATAACTTCA
>NW_007733808.1:103240-104195 GCF_000696425.1 Galeopterus variegatus
CTCGGTTATAGAGACCCTGGCTAAGTTATGAAGCTTTCTTCTCTAAAATCTGTATCATAAAGCAGTGTTTTTCATGAGAACGCTACTGGCATTTGGGGAATGGCAATCTTTTACTGCCCATACATTAAATGATATTTAGCATCTCTGGCTCCTGGGTAGTAATTGTCAATAACATTCTCCAATCGTCATGGTAGGCAAAAATACCCCACAATCACCATCACCACCATGATCACATTTCCAAATGTCTCCTGAAGATAGTAGTACTAATAGTGTATAAGAACCCCTGACTTTGAAGTAGGGGGGACAAACACATAATTATAAAGAAAAAAATTGAGGGGTGGGGAGAGATAGAAACATCAAGTTGATCAGCTACAGGGTTCCTGTGCCCTCTATAATTACATATACACACTGATGACAAACCAGGCAGGTCAAGGAGAGGCGTTTAGAAACTCCCAGAAGGTATGAGAGAACTCAGGAACATGTGGGTTAACACTTTGTCATTTGTGTTAGTAAAATGCTACAAGTTCTAGGAAATGCTCCAAACCTAGCCATGCTCCAACACGAGCAGGTGTGATTTTGTGGAAATAACAGTAGAAAATTATACATAAACCTAAGATAGATAAACCAGGAGTAGTCCCTTACATTACCAAGGAGATACAGAGATGAGAGGGTAGAGAGGCCTAATAAACCTTCTATAACCTGAGGCCAAAAGGAAAGGCCTAAGTGAGGAGGAACTTTGTCGGGCCTTAAAAACTAACGCCACCTTAAGTGACATTACAAGCGGTGCCATTATGGACCCACAAGGGTGTATTAACGTGGCAGCCTAAGATGGTGCCAGGAGGAAGTAGGGTGGGAGTGTCTGTGGGAAACTTCCCTTAGCCCTTATTGGCCAAATATGCGCTTCGGCGCTCGTGAACACTGCGTGATTGCAATAGCTAGGCATTGAGACAGGATG
>NW_007733809.1:0-10667 GCF_000696425.1 Galeopterus variegatus
AATAGAGAAATATACTATGTAATAAATATAATGCATATAATATATTATATATTACATATTACATATTATAACATAATGTGTATATTATATATAATAAATGATATACATCATAACATGTAATAATAATATAAATTATATATTATAACATATATTATATTATTATTATATTAAAATTTATACTGAATTTTTAATTTCAGTTATTATACTTATTACACAGCTTCAGAATTTCTTTTTGGTTACTTTTCAGGTTTTCTATCTCTTGATTGATAATTCCATTTTGTTCATACACTTCTTTACTTTTTCCACATCTTAACACAGTTTTCTTTACTTTTTCCACATCTTTCTTTAGTTCTCTAAACATCTTTAGACAGCTATTAAAAAGTCTTTATCTATGGACAAAGACATGCCATCAGGTATTTTTCAGGTACAGTGTCTGTTGATTAATTTATTTTCCTGTTGAATGGGCCATAATTTCCAGTTTCTTTGTATGTTTTGTGATTTTTTTGTGTGAAAATCTGGACATTTTAATCTTATAACATGGTAACTTTGGACATTGGACTTTCCCTTTTTTGATTGTTGTAGGCTGTCCCTGATCCTGGGTTCAGCCTGAAATGTAATCCTGAGGTCTTTTCAGGTTTTTTCTGAGCATGTGACTTTTGCTCAGCATGCACAATCAATTTTTAATTTTTCCCACCTATGCAGTTGCTTTTGAACATCCTAGTCTTTAATATATGGCTCTCAAAAGGGGAAAAAGAGAAAAATAAAAAGGGGAGGGAGGTAGGCACTTGCCCTTTAAGTCCCTGAGAAGTCACTTTAGGCAGAGGGGGAGAAGCTTGCAACAATAGGGGAAGGCACAACAACAATGGCATCCATCTCTTCCTCTGTACCTCTGTGATCAGAAGCAGAGCACAGATCCCCGATGTTGGGAAGACAGAGTCCTTTTTTACCTTGACCATGGGTTGTGTAAGCTCTGTGCAGGCTCTCCAGGTACATGTGCACAGCTGCCTCCCTCAGGGCTGGGGATGGGGGATAAATAGTTGCTACTTGCTAAGGGCTAAAATTAATAGCAATTTATCAACTGAGGCTTCCCCTAGAAATTGCAGACCCAATAGTTACATCAGACAGACTCCACTAATGCAGTTGTTATCTAGATGGAAAGACAGATTTGTGGTGCTTCCTACTCAGCCACCTTCCAAGAATCCTCTGAGATGGGCTCCTTTGCAGAAGCAAAGAATTTGGTCTTTTGGGGGTCCATAGACAAATAATCCATAATAATAGTCGTAGTGAACATACAGGGTATATGGGTTATATTTATACAAACTTAAATAACATACAAAAACTCACTCTTTTGTTTTGTTGCTACCCCTTTTGGTTATTAAGTCACAAAATTACATGTTTGCACATTGTGTGCCCCAAAACATAAATTAATAATTCTTCTAAGTGCTTTTGTCTCTTAAATTATACAGAAAAAATGTTTCATTACAAAGCAAAGTTACAATAATGCTAAGTTTTAGACTAATAACTACTTACTTTTAAATGTATTTGTCTCTTAAATCATGTAGAAAACAAAAAGTGGAGTCACATACTGTTATTAAAATAATACTAGTTTTTATAATTGCCTATCTACATTTATTGAGACACTTATTTCTTCATATGGCTTTGAGTTACAATCTAGTACCTTTCATTTTACTCTGCAGGACTCCTTTATGCATTTTTTGCAGGGCAGGTCTAGTGGAAACAAACTTCTTCAGCTTTTGTTTATCTGGGAATTTCTTAATTTTTCCCATGCTTTTGAAAGAATGTTTTTCTGGATATAGGATTCTTGATTGACAGCTGTGTAAATGTAATACTCTTCTACATGATTCTATTTTCTCAGTAAAATAGGAAGAAAGGTTGTCAGATGAGCATGAAAAGAGGGGTTGGGACAGAAAGGAAAAACAGAGATTGCTAAAGGAGTTGAAGAATTATGGCAGAAGTTGAATTAGAGAGTAACAGTGGCCCATGTGCTAAAATCCTTAGGAATGTGTAAGAGGGGACCCACTGACTGAACAAGGAAGAGAGGTCAACGGTAGAGTCTGATAACACGAGCTACAAAGCTGGGAGTTTTTAGGAAGTAGAGAGAAATCATGGTCTAAAAGAAGCTTTCATGGGCAAGGGGGCCCATTCTACCTTCAGGCCCATAGTTACAAGGGATTTGGGAGAGAAAACAGTTACATCTTGAAGAGGATCATAAGAGAAGCCATGTCTTCAGGGAAGAGCTAGGATCCAATGACAGCTATGTTCTTAAGGGTATGTTCAGAGAAGACACTGACAATATGGGTTAATTTGCTGGAACCATGAATTCCACAGGGCAGAGCGAGAGCAGAATAGCTGGTGGAGTCAAGGAGAGTGGGAGGTGGGATCAGACCGAGATCCCCAGAGCCGTGTGGGGAAACAGCCCTGCTGATAAAGGTTTCTTGCAGACACTAACATAAACATACATGTGGAATGTGCTTGCGTGAACTCTGATGGTCTGTGAGACAGGTTTTGGTGGAATGGCAAGTGTGTGTTGGAAAAGGAGAGTGGAGTTACTAGGAGCACATGATGATCTGGACTCTCCCCTTTTCCTCATCTCTGGGTTTGTGAGGAAGCTTTGGGGGGACAGTGTTGCCAGAAACAGAGAACTGTGTGTATACCCATACCAAAATATTAACAGTAGTTATCTCATCATGGTGGCTTATGAACGACACTGGCTTTCTCATTTTCTTTTAATATTTTTAAGTAATTGTTTTTAATGAATGTGCATTATGTGTATGATGAATATGCAGTTTACCCTTGAACAATACGGGTTTGAACTGTATGAGTTCACTTACACATGGATTTTTTTAATGTATTGAAATGGTTTTTAAATGCATTTTCTCTTCCTTATGATTTTAATGACACTTTCTTTTCTCTAGTTTACGTTATTGTAAGATATAACATACAACATATAACATGTAACATATAACATACAAGTGTAAGTATGTGTTAATTGACTATTTATGGTATCAGTAAGGCTTCTGGTCAGCAGTAGACTTGGAGCCAAAACATACACAGATTTTCCACTGCGCAGGGGGTCAGCTCCCCTAGCCCCAGTGTTGTTCAAGGGTCAACTATATATTCATAATATGTGTGTGTGTGATGTTTGTGTGTGTATGTGAATTCTCATTTTTAAGTTAAGTTGAAAAGATCAGCCTGGAAGTGAGANGGTTGTCAGATGAGCATGAAAAGAGGGGTTGGGACAGAAAGGAAAAACAGAGATTGCTAAATTAGTTGAAGAATTATGGCAGAAGTTGAATTAGAGAGTAACAGTGGCCCATGTGCTAAAATCCTTAGGAATGTGTAAGAGGGGACCCACTGACTGAACAAGGAAGAGAGGTCAACGGTAGAGTCTGATAACACGAGCTACAAAGCTGGGAGTTTTTAGGAAGTAGAGAGAAATCATGGTCTAAAAGAAGCTTTGATGGGCAAGGGGGCCCATTCTACATTCAGGCCCACAGTTACAAGGGATTTGGGAGAGAAAACAGTTACATCTTGAAGAGGATCACAAGAGAAGCCATGTCTTCAGGGAAGAGCTAGGATCCAATGACAGCTATGTTCTTAAGGGTATGTTCAGAGAAGACACTGACAATATGGGTTAATTTGCTGGAACCATGAATTCCACAGGGCAGAGCAAGAGCAGAATAGCTGGTGGAGTCAAGGAGAGTGGGAGGTGGGATCAGACTGAGATCCCCAGAGCCGTGTGGGGAAACAGCCCTGCTGATAAAGGCTTCTTGCAGACACTAACATAAACATACATGTGGAATGTGCTTGCGTGAACTCTGATGGTCTNAATTTCTTTTTGGTTACTTTTCAGGTTTTCTATCTCTTGATTGATAATTCCATTTTGTTCATACACTTCTTTACTTTTTCCACATCTTTCTTTAGTTCTCTGAACATCTTTAGACAGCTATTAAAAAGTCTTTCTCTATGGACAAAGACATGCCATCAGGTCTTTTTCAGGTACAATGTCTGTTGATTAATTTATTTTCCTGTTGAATGGGCCATAATTTCCAGTTTCTTTGTATGTTTTGTGATTTTTTGTGTGTGTGAAAATCTGGACATTTTAATCTTATAACATGGTAACTTTGGACATCAGACTTTCCCTTTTTTGATTGTTGTAGGTTGTCCCTGATCCTGGGATCGGCCTGAAGTGTAATCCTGAGTTCTTTTCAGGTTTTTTCTGAACATGTGACTTTTGCTCAGCATGCACACTCACTTTTTAATTTTTACCACCTATGCAGTTGCTTTTGAACATCCTAGTCTTTAATGTATGGCTCTCAAAAGGGGAAAAAGAGAAAAATAAAAAGGGGAGGGGTGTAGGCACTTGCCCTTTAAGTCCCTGAGAAGTCACTTTAGGCAGAGGGGGAGAAGCTTGCAACAATAGGGGAAGGCACAACAACCATGGCATCCATCTCTTCCTCTGTACCTCTGTGATCAGAAGCAGAGCACAGATCCCTGATGTTGGGAAGACAGAGTCCTTTTTTACCTTGACCATGGGTTGTGTAAGCTCTGCGCAGGCTCTCCAGGTACATGTACACAGCTGCCTCCCTCAGGGCTGGGGATGGGAGATAAATAGTTGTTACTTGCTAAGGGCTAAAATTAATAGCAATTTATCAACTGAGGCTTCCCCTAGAAACTGTAGACCCAATAGTTACATCAGACAGACTCCACTAATGCAGTTGTTATCTAGATGGAAAGACAGATTTGTGGTGCTTCCTACTCAACCACCTTCCAAGAATCCTCTGAGATGGGCTCCTTTGCAGAAGCAAAGAATTTGGTCTTTTGGGGGTCCATAGACAAATAATCCATAATAATAGTCGTAGTGAACATATAGGGTATATGGGTTATAGGTATAGATTGATAGCTGTGGTTGTTGGTGTAAATGTAATACTCTTCTACATGATTCTATTTTCTCAGTAAAATAGGAAGAAAGGTTGTCAGATGAGCATGAAAAGAGGGGTTGGGACAGAAAGGAAAAACAGAGATTGCTAAAGGAGTTGAAGAATTATGGCAGAAGTTGAATTAGAGAGTAACAGTGGCCCATGTGCTAAAATCCTTAGGAATGTGTAAGAGGGGACCCACTGACTGAACAAGGAAGAGAGGTCAACGGTAGAGTCTGATAACACGAGCTACAAAGCTGGGAGTTTTTAGGAAGTAGAGAGAAATCATGGTCTAAAAGAAGCTTTCATGGGCAAGGGGGCCCATTCTACCTTCAGGCCCATAGTTACAAGGGATTTGGGAGAGAAAACAGTTACATCTTGAAGAGGATCATAAGAGAAGCCATGTCTTCAGGGAAGAGCTAGGATCCAATGACAGCTATGTTCTTAAGGGTATGTTCAGAGAAGACACTGACAATATGGGTTAATTTGCTGGAACCATGAATTCCACAGGGCAGAGCGAGAGCAGAATAGCTGGTGGAGTCAAGGAGAGTGGGAGGTGGGATCAGACCGAGATCCCCAGAGCCGTGTGGGGAAACAGCCCTGCTGATAAAGGCTTCTTGCAGACACTAACATAAACATACATGTGGAATGTGCTTGCGTGAACTCTGATGGTCTGTGAGACAGGTTTTGGTGGAATGGCAAGTGTGTGTTGGAAAAGGAGAGTGGAGTTACTAGGAGCACATGATGATCTGGACTCTCCCCTTTTACTCATCTCTGGGTTTGTGAGGAAGCTTTGGGGGGACAGTGTTGCCAGAAACAGAGAACTGTGTGTATACCCATACCAAAATATTAACAGTAGTTATCTCATCATGGTGGCTTATGAATGACATTGGATTTCTCATTTTCTTTTAATATTTTTAAGTAATTGTTTTAATGAATGTGCATTATGTGTATGATGAATATGCAGTTTACCCTTGAACAATACGGGTTTGAACTGTATGAGTTCACTTACACGTGGATTTTTTTTATGTATTGAAATGTTTTTTAAATGCATTTTCTCTTCCTTATGATTTTAATGACACTTTCTTTTCTCTAGGTTACGTTATTGTAAGATATAACATACAACATATAACATGTAACATATAACATACAATTGTAAGTATGTTTTAATTGACTATTTATGGTATCAGTAAGGCTTCTGGTCAGCAGTAGACTTGGAGCCAAAACATACGCAGATTTTCCACTGCGCAGGGGGTCAGCTCCCCTAGCCCCAGTGTTGTTCAAGGGTCAACTATATATTCATAATATGTGTGTGTGTGATGTGTGTGTGTGTATGTGAATTCTCATTTTTAAGTTAAGTTGAAAAGATCAGCCTGGAAGTGAGAAGACTAGTTAAAGCTTCAAATATCACATGTTCTTTCAGAAACAAGGTCTTATAACTCTAGTTTATTTCAGCTGTATTTTTGAAATTACTTCTCTAAAGTAAACCCATGTTCACAGAGAAAATTATCATTATTTTACATAAAGTTGTTGAAATCTAAGACTGAATGGAGTCTAGCAATCATATTTATTGATGTGTCAGTTGTTAAAAACTGAGCAGATGTCTTCATTAGATTTCCTATAATGATATCTGGATAGTTTTAGGGAGATTTCTACTAACTTGGAAGCTACATAGTGATTCCTTCTCAATACGGTGGCCTCCATCAAATTTTTATTTCTTTAGATATTTCTTATATCTCTTAGTTCTCCTAATTTGTAGACTATTAGGCTCTCATGATTTCTTTGCTACTCTTAAGGATTATTGGGAGGCATTTTAAACATGAGCTTGGAATTAGATTCCTAGTGTTTGAATCTCATTGATGCTTAAAAGATATGGTTTTTGCCCTCAGGGAATTTACAATGTAATCATTGAAGACAGTCATGTACATCAGTTTCTACAACACAAAGCAGACAGAAATAAGTATCATAAAAATAATATTGGCTGAAATGGTAGAAAATATCATGGAGGGAATGACATTAGAGTGTTAGGGAGAAGGGAATTTCAAGCAGAGAAATGACTT
This sequence comes from Galeopterus variegatus, assembly GCF_000696425.1. Classification (NCBI taxonomy): domain Eukaryota; kingdom Metazoa; phylum Chordata; class Mammalia; order Dermoptera; family Cynocephalidae; genus Galeopterus; species Galeopterus variegatus. Next base: position 7,001 of record NW_007733809.1, read on the forward strand.
CAGTGAAGATATGAAAATGACAAACTGCTGTCATGTTCAGGGACGAGCCTAGAAGGTGGGAGTATACACTGAAAGGGGAGAACTGAGAGATGTAGTTAAAAATGTCTTGATAGGACATGAATACCAGCCTAATAATTCTGATTTGCTTTACTATCCATTTGACTTTATGGATCATTAAAAAGAATTTAGTGTAAAGGCTGGTAGCCGGTATAGCTCACTCTAAGGTTGTTTCTGCACAGGAGAACAACCAATAAAATATTTTCAATCAATCATTTATTTTACTAGAGGGTGTCAGACAAATGGCTTTCCTAATCTTTTTTTTATCTTTAAAACTGACTAAATGACTATTTTTTTAAAAAAAGTTACTTGGCTGGTATAGGGTACATAGAAATGCAACATAAACTCTTAGCATGTTAGGAAGAGTGTATAAATTCCCATTAGGGAATGTCACAGTAATAAGAAAATTTGAGTCATTTTGAGCCACTGACATTCCACATCTGACAGTTTTTGTTGTAGGAACAGCCCTCCTTCACTCAGGAAGAAATTAATGTTTTAGAATAGGGGTTAGCAAACTTTTTCTGTGAAGGATCAGGTAGTAAATATCCTGGGCTTTGCAGGACAAAGGCCTCTGTCACACCTGCTCCACTGCCTTTGTAGGGTGAAAACAGCCAGAGGCAATATGTAAATGAGGGGGCTTAGGTGCTTCCATTTAGACTTTATGGACAAAGTCAGGTGGGGGGCCAGATTGGGCCCACCACCATAATTTGCTGACCCTGCTTTAGAAAATTATTGGAAACAGATGTGAAAAAAGTTGAGGAAAACGACTACAGTATTAAGACACCATCACATAATGATGAATGTTCACCAAATGTTTGCTCTAAACCCTCAACAGGAGTCAGTGCAAGAACCAGGCCTGACTGTGGTACTGATACTTCCAACTAAGGGCTGAATCCATAATCAGCAAAACAACAGCAACAACAAAACCTTGTATATGTCTTTTAGTACTGCGGGGCAGAGAGAGCAATCAATCCAACTTTAAAAAAGGCAAGTGTAGTTTGAGGATAAGTAGATCTCACAGAAACATAGGCCCATAAATTGCCATAGAGCTGAGTCTCATGAGAAGTAAAAATTGGAATAAACAGTTAGGGTAGTGCCAGATACTGTTCTCATTTCATCCCATGGGTGAGCTTACTTTTCCTGCAGAAAAACCCTTTGAGTGAAATGCTGATATCGTCCCCATTTTATGAATGAGAAAACAGAGGCACAGGCAGCGAAGGAATTTTCCCTTTCCACACAGCTTAGAGAATGTTCAAGCCAGGTTTTGAATCCAGCCAGTTCACCTTAGGAGCCAATACTCTTAAACATTGCCCTGCACAGCCCTTAGGTTGAAGTAACTTTGCTCTTTGAAATTTGAGCTGTCTGTAAAAACAAACAGGATTTACCTCATCATGATAGCCAACAGTTATTGATCACTTAATATGCTAGGGCTTTATACAAATTTTCTCCTTTAATCTCCACAGCCCTACTTTGTGGATGAAAAAGGAGACACAGTGTCACCCTAAGTGACATAAATAGCAATGACTAGAGCCAGGATACTAGCCTGGTAAGTCTAACTCTAGACCTCATACACTTAGTCTTCAGGGCAAGAGAAATAGTCTAAACAAGGACAGTGAAGGTTGCACAGAAGCCAGGTGCCAATTACAGAAGGGAGGTATTAATTGGGGAATATCAAGAGACTGTTTTGCTATGTACCATGGTTCTCAGATTATGGAATCAGGTGAAGGAGGATAATGTTTTTAATATAGAAAGCAACTGAGAACCACTGAAGAAATGTGGGTCAAAGAATGAAGATAAAGTTGTGTTTGGGGAGGTATATTTGATAGCAGTAAGCAAAGAAAACTGGAAAGGAGCGTGAAAGATGGGGGAGCAACAAGAAATCATGAGTTTTTGTTATTCTGAAAAAAATTGGGAGTTGTAAAAAATTGAGGAAAAGGAATAACTGACACACACTTCAAAGGAAAACATGATTTGAGACTGGCAGGAGATACAGAAAAAAATAAAGTCAAGATAATTCAACTGCTGAGCCTAGGATACTTGACAAGTGACGTTATCACAGAAAAAACTGAATAGTTTTAGTTAAAGAAGCCAATTTGAATTGACAGTGATAAGTTTGGTTAAATTTACCATGATGGTAGTAAATTTAAGGAGATATGCTGTTTTGGTAATTAAAAAAATCTAGAAATAGAATAAAGTCTAAACAGGATGAGGAATGAGAAAGGTCATTGAGTTTGGAAGTGACAACACCATGAGTTACTTACCTCTGCTAGGGCAGTTTCCATAGGTGGATGTGAACTGAAGGCCATTTTCAGGGGGAAAATAAGGTGACACCAACAGAAAAATCTGAATCTGGAAATTAAGATTCAAGAAATCATCCACATGACATAATCAGTAAAATTGTAGGAATACTTTAAGGAGAGCAAGTGCAGAGAGAGAATTTCGCACGGGGAGCAGGGTGGCCTTCCCTTTCCATTGGAAGTTAGAGAAGGAAAGCAAGCCAGGAGGAGCACAGGAGGCCCTGGCAGAGGGTAGGAACTGAAGCCTCAGAAAGGGAAAGCTGAGAACATGTTTGTGCAGTTAACAGAATCAAATACCATAGTCTAGGAAGACGAGGTCTGGAAAAGGACTAGTAGATTTTGTAAAATGTTGGCCTTTGTTTACATTTAGAGGAAGAAACAACCCAAAAATTAATCAATGAATGAGTGGAAAACAAATTATAGTATATTAATACAATGGGAATTACTCAGCAATAAAAAGAATGAACTAACCAATTATTGGTCCATGAAACAATATGGATAAAATACTCTAGAATAAAAATTTAGGCATAAAATAATTGTGCTAGATGAAAAAAATAAGTACATACTGTATATTTTAATTTATAAATAAATCAGTGAGGCTAACTAATCTCTGTTGACTAAAGCAGGTCAATGATTGTCAGGAAAAGTAGAATAGATTATAACAAGGGTACAAAAAACTATTGGGGGTGGTGGATTACAGTAGTCCCCTCTTAGCCACAGTTCCGCTTTTGATGGTTTCTGTTACCTGTGGTGAACCGTGAACAGAAAATATTAAATGGAAAATTCCAGGAATAAAAAATTCATAAGTTTCAAATTGTTTACTCTTCTTTGTAGCATGGTGAAACCTTGCACTGTCCTGTTCTGTCCTGCCGGGGACATGAATCATCCCTTTGTCCAAAGTGTCCATACTATACATACTCCTGGCCCAGTTCTCAGTAGCTGTCTCACTTATCAGATCAACTGTTGGGATATCATTCTATTTTTTTATTCACTATTGTTGTTAATTTCTTACTATGCCTAATTTATAAATTAAAGTTTATCATAGGCATGTATGTATAGCAAAAAACACAGTATGTATAGAGTTTGGTACTATTTGTGGTTTCAGGCATTTACTATCCACTGGAGTACTTGGAATCTGTCCGCCAAGGATAAAGGGGAACTACTGTATGTTATTTGTGGAGGTTTCATAAGTGTGTCTGTGTGTATGTGGGTTTGTGTGTGTGTGTGTGTGTGTGTGTGTATATATATATATATTAAATCACTGAATTGTATACTTTGAATATGTGCAGTTTCTTGTATAAATACCTCAGTCG
>NW_007733809.1:11217-18044 GCF_000696425.1 Galeopterus variegatus
TGTGGAGGTTTCATAAGTGTGTCTGTGTGTATGTGGGTTTGTGTGTGTGTGTGTGTGTGTGTATATATATATATTAAATCACTGAATTGTATACTTTGAATATGTGCAGTTTCTTGTATAAATACCTCAGTCAAACTGTAAAATAATGAAGCGCTTGCATAGAAGAATAGTGTTCAAGTTTTATTTCAAGGGATTAAATAATTTGCAAATGAAAATAAATTTAGCAGGAACCCTAGACCACATAATACACATTTCAGAACATTGTCCATAATAAAAGGAAACTGACACGGATGACTAGGGAACATGGCCGTTTTTCCCTTCTTTTTTAAAGATGGTGAAGACCTAGTTTTTCCTTATATCCTATTTACTTTTTCTCCTGTAGCTACAAGGTAAAATAATAAGTGCCATTTGGTTTGTAGGAACATCTTGTCCCGGAAGTAGAATGATAAGCTGTAGAAGAGATATGTTTTAATTATTTATTGAAAATGTAAACTGCTTCAAGCAATATAACACCATAAATAAAAGTGGCTAAATTTGAAATCATGAGAGTGTACACAAATCTGATCATTTCAATTCTCCATCAACTTGAACTAGCAACATAGGAGCATTCCATAAAATCTTCAGTCTCCTTGTTGCAAATTTGCCCTGAGGGAAATGAATCTTGATGGAGAATTCTGCCTGTCTTGGATGGGGAAAACGCATATGTATCTTAAGATGACGTTTTAACTATGACTTTTGTGAAATGTTTGCAATCTAACTAAAAATACAGCTTTCCTTGAATTGCTACAATGTAGTTTCCATGATGGTATCTCTCACTCTCTTTTTTAATCTGTGGAACTATTTGCAAGCTAATAGCCATCATTTTCATTCTCACCCTACACACAATAAGGCACCACTCTCTGCTGATTATCATTTCTCTTGTATAGAGTAACATTTAATTTTACTGATCATTGCTTATAACGTGTGCCTGCAGGCAGAGATCAGGCTTCCCTATCCAATCTCTATTTTCCCTTCAGGGTAATAGATTTCCCTTTCCCAATCATTGAGTACAGCACGTAAAGACAAGGAGATAAATGTTTATTGAGGTATATTTAGAAGAGAAAAAGAAGGTAAATCATCATTTAAAATTGTTCTTACCTTTTTCTCTAGTTGATTTTTTTTTTTTTAATAGGATGACCGGTAAGGGGATCTTAACCCTTGACTTGGTGTTGTCAGCACCACGCCCAGCCAGTGAGCGAACCGGCCATCCCTACATGGGATCCGAACCCGGGGCCTTGGTGTTATCAGCACCGCACTCTCCCGAGTGAGCCACCGGGCCGGCCCTCTAGTTGATTTTTAAAAGATATCAGCCAATGTATGAAAACTAAACTTTAACTAACGGATTTGTCCTATATTATAAGGGGGTTCAAGAAAATGTCTCTTATATGCATTCAACTTTTTTTTTTTCATTTTTAAAGGTAATTTCATTAATATTTCTGCTGTGTCCTAATGATTCTAGTCTGAATACTGTTGCTTTGCCTCCCACGGATTTGTCACCCCTTTTTCCCTGGGTGATGGACCACCAAAGATTACTCAAAGCCCATTTTTCTGAGCAGTGAGAAACCTCAAAAAGGCATTAATATCCCAGAACCCTCAAGAGTGAGGCATTCCTTCCATTTGGGAAATTAACCATGAATAGGGGTTCTCTTCCTGCATTTATTCTCCAGACCAGAAAGTTACAGGAAGAGACATAGTTTTAACGAGTTTAAAAATAGAAGCTGGTAACATTCAGTAAAAATGAGTCAGATCACATTCTATTAGGCAATTAAGTGATCCACCAGCAAAAGCTTGATTTTAGCAAACATTCTCTACTTACAGAAATTTCCTAGTCTCTTTACATATCAATCAGTAACCTGTCTGTCTTTGAGCCAGCAACCTTGCTGTGTTACAATTCTCTATCTTTCAACAGAGGCTTTATAGCCTGGGGAAAATTTCCTGTCCTTTGCAAGGTCAATATTTGAAACTGCAAGGCTTCGGAAAACCAGGTGCTGTGAAGTACATTTGCTTTATGAATACTCCACAGAATACATTAGTCCATTCAGCAAGATTTGAATACATTTGTCCATTTAGCTAGATTTGGGGCCATTTTATTTTATTCTATGCATGTTAGATTTTATTAGTTGGTGATTAGACACAGTAGACAATCTCATGTAGAGTTAGATGTTTATTAATTGTTTTGGTGCAAGTAGATTTCACCTCCACGGTCATACAAAAATTGAGCCTGCCTCATTGGTTTATTGTAAGTATAAACGAAGTGGTGATTTAAACCTGTTGACAATTTGCATGACACAGAAACCTCTCAATAAGTGTTAGATAGTCTTTTGTACCTGAGAGAGAGAAGTAGGATATGTATTCATATTTACATGCTTTTGCCTAAATGAGCTCTGGAAATTAACTATTAGATATTGATGATAGTTTTTCATTTCTTTGTTTTTAATGCAGGGTAGAATCTGAGCAGATGGAGGACAAAGATGGGGAAGAATTTTCTCTGTACACCTTTGTTATATTTTTGGATTTTGATTCATGCAACTATATTATGTACTTTAAAAGTTAAATATAAAAGTCTTTTAATCTTTTTGTTGTCATTTGGTGTACTTTCTATTGATCATTGCTTTTAATCCTTCTCTTCAACTGTTTATGTCTCTCACAGTTACTCTGCAGAACATATGCTATGTGTGGAGGTGGGGTTACTCAGACCATGAACTCAGAGAGGTCAGGCAGAAAGCAGCCCCTTGATTGTATAACAGTACCATGAGCTGATGGGCCTAATAAACATTTTTTGGTAAGGATTAAAAAGTACAAAAAAAGTGAAATAATGTCACTTCTGACCTTTATTTGCGTACTGTTGATTTTTAAATAACAGTTCAAAGAGAAAGTAGTTCCAAGTTCTTCTGAAGGAAAATTTTACTCGTATTTTATTGACCCCATACAATTCCTGTTTTCTGCATCTATCCAAACTGTATAACTGTGTGCAAGTGTTTAGTGAGGCTTTTCTTTTACTTTATCACATATAGTCTACCCTCCAAGATAAACCTCTTTGTTGAAATCTAGGCTTAAATGAGTGATAGGTTATTAATAATTACAAAATCTAATAACTAGTCTAATAACATTATTAGAAGACTATCGAGGACTAATTTACCAATAATTGCAATTACTCTTAATGACAACCTACGTTTGTAGGAGTCTACAGTGCAATGCACTTTAAATGTATTACTTTATTTGAATTTCATAGCCATTCTATGAGGAAGATGGCACTAGCCCTGACAGATTAGTAAAATAGCAATTAACCACTTAGAAAGCCTAAAATCATGTACCTTAGAAATGGTCCTGGACCCCGGTTTCTTTCATGCTCTTGACCATCATGCTCTGTGTTTAAGTAGTTCTCAATTATGTACTTTTTTAAAAAAAATATTATTTAGGAACTATTTCCAGAGTAATTAGTCATTGTTTTTCCATTTCGTGGGGGACTGGATTTTGCAAAGTTGACAGAGCTATGACTCATAATTCATATCATGTATCGACTACATGAATCATTCAATTGATCATTGCAAATGATGGCAATTGTCATGAAAAACTGACTGTCTCATCTTATACTTTCTGTAGCATTTGCCATCCAAAGATAGTAAGGATTAACCCAAATATCAGTTATCAGAATTGTTTCATGTTCACGGTTTTCCTCAATATCATTCAAAACAGATTTTAATTCTCTCCTAATGAGGTCAGAGTTAAACAGCAATAATATAATGATAAAAAATGACTTTTTATTTTCTGGCTATATTGTATTTTACCTGTATTAATGGTTATTTACTATTGAAAATAGCAATAGATTGTATATACATAGTCAAAGTTGTATTTGCATATTACCAAAAGAAGTTGATGATTTTATTTTAAAAAATGTAAAGTTGAAAAGTCATTTTGTTACAGAGCTGGAAAAATGTCCATGTAAGTTGGATATTTTACTTTTCATTTATTGTTGTGGCATCATGTGAAGAGAGCTGAAGATTTTCTGTCATAATTTTAATATATGTATTATAGTTTGTATCTAAATATGATTATTCAGAAAAATGCCACTTAAAATACCTCTCTGTGTTGTTTAGTACTTGCAGCTAAGGAACTCTAGTCCTAATAGACCCCATGCTATTTCACGATGCTATGCGAGCTACACTGCATAATTCACGCTTGGGTAAAATGCTCAATATAAATGAAAAGTATGATCATCATCTTTCCCATACCATTGTCATGTGAATATATTTAAATGTGTCTGTGAACTGCTTAATTAGATTGTGAGGCTCTCCTGAAACTGTCATCGACAGAAATGAAAATATCAAACGTGTAAATTATATTTTTTATATGTGCTATAGTCGACACTTCTATGTTTCACTTAAGAAATCGCCTTATTACAAAATAACAGCATTTATCCTTAAAGCAGAGGGTGTGTGATTTATAGGAGTGGCAGGCTTACCTAGAAATGGGCTGCCTGCAGTATCTTTGCCCTGCGTACTTTTTCCAGGTGCTTATTGACTTCTCACATGGCTGCTGGTGTAACCTGAATATAAGCTGAAACTCATCACCGTTATGTTTCAAAACTTGCTAAAGTAATGTTTTCCTTCTGCTCTAAATATTTGAAGATGTATTTGAATAGATCAGTATCTTTTCATCCATCTTTAAAGCACATATCCCACTTTGTAGATTGTTTTGAGCTTCTCTTTTAATAGGATGGAGATGAGTGAGACTTATTTTCCCATTTCTGACATGCTCGAGCAAGAAAACAAAGCTACTCCACCATCCCCCAAATGGAAAAACTGCACTCAGCTAGATGGGTTTTGAAAAATAAAAACACAAATCAAAACCGTCTAACAGCACATCTGTTCTTATTTACAGGAATTAGACGATACGAGCTGCAGCTCAGAATCAGAGGTAAGCATTACATTTAATCTGTCCTGCCTGCAGGTTTTTATGGAGTTCAAACATTTTGAAAGGTTTGGCTTGACAAAACTCCCTCATTACATTTCTTGAGGTAGCACTGTCATCTTTGTCTGGTATCTCACTAACAACATTTCCAGTTCAGTAGGAGCAGACATTGCTCATTGCGTTTTATTTGATCTCAGGCTATTTAATACTAGAAGATGTTGTGTGCACACTATTCCTTTAGGATTTTAAACCATTGGGTTAAAGGTACATCCAATTATGGTATATCTTTAAGCAACTTGAAAGTGCAGTTATATATAGAAATTTACCACAGAACTATGCTGAAACGAAGTTCAGGTTGGGAAACACTAACAGAACATAGGGCATCCAAAGTGAAGAATGACATTGTGTCCTTCCCTCATGCTGCTGTGAAAATGAGGAAAGATGAGGTGAGTACAAGATAAACTCAAGAAGACTGGGGGTGTTACTTTCTTAAATGCCCTTAGAGGTGCATCATATAAATGTCATAACAATAGCTATTCTTATGTATAAATTGGTAGTTTAAAAACCCTGTCACCTACGTGATTTCACTTGGACCTTAAAACAGTTGTATGGTACAAGTGGAGTAGGCGATATTAGTCTGTTTTTCCCAAGACAGGATGGGGAAAATTGAAGAGTAATTAATTTCTTCACAATTGTAAGACCTATAAGAAATGTAGCTGCATGTTGCACCCACTTCTTCAGACATAAAGGTTGAAAATCTCTATAGCACACAGTCTCACTGTTGCCAGTACATGTAGGAGGGTACTTCGAAAAGTTCATGGAAAAATAAAATTGAAAGGTAATACAAATCTTTCCATGAACTTTTTGAAGTACCTCTTATGTGTGTGCATTTAGAAGGACACACATGCAAACACATTCATACTAGTGGATTTAAGAGGAAGAATGTAAGAATCAGAGACCAAGCAATGTGTATTTGCTGCATGAATTAAGATGCTCTCTATTCCATGCGATTTAACTCAAACTGGTTTAAACATTAAAGGAGATTTATTAGCTGATGAAAACATAAAGCCCAGAGCCATTGCTCTTCTGAGTCTCTTAGATTTGTGCCCAAGTGAGCTAGATTTACTTGTAGGCCTGCCTTGTGTTTGCAAAAAGGTCAATGGCAGTTTCAGGAAATCCATGACCCAGAATTCCCAGCATGAATCCTGAGTTATCAGTAGGTTGAAATAGCCATGAAACCATATCTGTAGATAAGGTTAAGACACATGGACTTGGATTAGCTGCAGTGATCATCATGGCACGGATGAATGGGAATACACTATTTGGAATTAGCCAGTTATGTCCTTCCCCTTTTATTGGGGGATCACTGAACCCATCTAATGTCAAGACAGCCCATCTACCATCAATTCTATAGAGAAAACCACAATATGTCTCATAACTGTAAATTTTAGTGCATATGTACCCTGTCCTAGGTATGTAGAATCCTTCAGGTATGGAGGAATGAATCAATGTACTCCTAAGTGCAAGTAAGCTCGCTCTTATGTTATAGATAAATAAAACCATTAATGCATTCTTCTTTCATTCAGTTTTGTCCCTGTTTTTTCACTTTCCATTATCTTTCCCCTAACAAAGCAAATTTTTTTATTGTTTTTATTTATGCATATTTATGGGATACAGAGTTGACTATCAGTATTTGTATACAGTATGTTATGATCAAATCAATATTATTAGCATGTTCATCATTACAAATTATAATTACTTTTAATGTCCCTTACCCCATTATTGCCTATCCCTCCCCTTTCCCACCTCAATGTTTTATTATCCTTCCTTCCTTCCTTCCTTCCTTCCTTCCTTCCTTCCTTCCTTCCTTCCTTCCT
>NW_007733809.1:19130-21180 GCF_000696425.1 Galeopterus variegatus
ATGTATGGTTTTCAAATATTTTCTTCCATTTAGTAGGGTGTCTTTTCACTTTGTTGATTGTTTCCTTTGCTGTGCAGAAGCTTTTTAGTTTGATATAATCCCATTTGTTTTTTTCTTTTGTTGCTTGTGTTTTGGGAGTCTTATTCATAAAATCTTTGCCCAGGCCTACATCCTGAGAAGTGTTTCCCCTATGTTTTCTTCTAGGAGTTTTAAAGTTTCAGGTCTTATACTGAAGTCTTTAATTCATTTTAAGTTGATTTTGGTATTTGGCAAGAGGTATGGGTCCAGTCTGATTCTTCTACACATGATATCCAGTTTTCCCAGCATCAATTACTGAAGAGTCTGTCTTTTCCCCAACGTATGTTTTTGGGGCCTTTGTCAAAGATCAGTTGGCTGTAAGTACCTGGGTTGGTTTCTGGGTTCTCTATTCTGTTCCGTTGGTACATGTGCCTGTTTTGGTTATTATAGCACTAAACAAAAAGTTTAATGCATTTCCTAGGTATCCCTTTGTTGATGTACATTTTATAAAATGTGGCTTGTTTTGTGTGCATAATCTTGGTTTCATAAATAGTATTATACTATATAACTTAATATGTTTTCATGATACATCTATATCGGCACAGGTACATCAGTTTATTGCTTCTTATTGCTGCATGATTCTCCAAGGTGAGCATATATTACATCTTACTTCATCATTTCCTTAGCAATGGATAACAATTTTGCTTCCAGCTTCCCATCACCACAAATACCATTGCAATAAATTCCTGCCAACAGCTTCTTGCAGACTTGTATGCGCGTGTATTTGGCTTACATATCCAGGACCAGGACAAATTGGAATGTGGTAGTTATGTACTTAATTTGACTAGGCACCAATGGATCTAGAATGGATCCAGAATGGATCTATCAGTCTACACTCCCTAGTAGGAATATATGAGGCTCCTCTTTCCTCACCCTCTACCAAACTCAGTATTATCTAGTTTCCATCAAATCTCAGTGCAGGAAATAAGAATCAATGTATGTATTTTAGAAAGAATGGAGGTTAATATAGGCTATTACTGCTTTCAAAAAATCAGTGGATGGGATACAAAAGCAAGTCTTAGCTGGAGTGACATCAGAACTATATTTAAATATCTTATAAAGGGAGCTACAGTCTCTGAGGCCACCCTCAAATTTTTGAGCTTAAGAATACACTGCTGTAGATGCTAAGTATCAGGAAACTGCAACTAGAAGGGGGCTCGCACAGAAGCAAATACTTCTTGGCACCCCCAAGTGACACTCAGAATGCTGGAAAATGGAACATCACTACTGAAGTAGCTTACATCTCTAGACTGATTCCTGCTAGCAGAAATTAGCAAAAATGGCAGGAAGAAGATCTTTCTCATATTTCCATCTTCCAAATTTATGAGCATTCACCTAACTGGTAGAACTTCATTTGTTTCTAAATTCTTAGCTGCAATGGAGTGTGAGGAATGTGGTTTTAGCTTTCTAGCCTCTGTAATACAGAAAAGTGCATTAAAATGAAAGTAGAAAGGATTTTGAAAGAGCCAATCCATGGCATCCACCTTGCCAGCTTTCTAATGTTTGGCAGTCATTCGATATATGAAAATGAATTTGAGCATTATCTCTATTCTTTTTAGAACCCAGGGTTTCCATTTCTTTAAAATATGTGTTTATATGCTTTCCCCCCCATTTTTCCAGCTGAAATCTTGAATCTCTTTTTGTTGATTTGATTATATATTCTAGATATAGACATCTTATCATTTTGTACATTGCAAACATCTCTCTCAATGTGTATGTCTGTTGACTCATCTGTGATATTCTTTATTTATAGAAATATTTATTTAGTGGAATAAAATGTATTATTTTTCCACCTTGTAGCCTGTGATTCGAGTTTCAATAAGGTCTTCCTTATTTCTATGCCCCAAGGATGAGTTATCCTCCAACAAATTTATAAACTTAATAATTTGATTAAATTTTTAATGTCTTTACTTCATCTGAAGTTGACCATTGTATGTATGTTAAGTGTTAAGTAGAGATCTCATCGCTCTTG
>NW_007733809.1:21965-23187 GCF_000696425.1 Galeopterus variegatus
TTCATCTGAAGTTGACCATTGTATGTATGTTAAGTGTTAAGTAGAGATCTCATCGCTCTTGTTTTTCTCTTTGTACTAAGCTGGGTTTATCAGCATCAACTATCTAGCAATTTATTCCTTCTTCATCAAATTGTGGTGCACCTTTATTGAATACCAAGGTCTTGAGTGTATGCGAGTGTGTGTGTATGCATGTGCTCATGTGTGTGTGTGGTGTTTATTTCGATCTTTTGGTCTATTTGTATGTCTTACGTCAATGCCACAATGACTTTTTAATCCTTTGGGTTCAGGGTTCACAGAATTTTCTAGGGCTCACAAAATTGTTTTTTTTAAGTTAAGAACAATTATCAAAATACTTTCACATATAGTTTTTCACTTATTTTTATTAAGATCATCAAAACACTAATCAGTCCTTTTGATGGAGATTGCATTAACTCTATAGACGTTTATATAAATAATTGGCATCTTTATAATATGTCAATCCATCAATTATCTCTATACTTCTTAAATCACGAAGTCGCTGCCCTTCATTAGAATTTAAAAATATTATTCATAGTATTCTCTTCTATGAGATTGGTTGATTCTTAGATGGCAGGTTGAACCATATGAATTTGTCATGTTTATAATTCATAAAGAGTTGAATATTGGTGAGTTTATGTAGTTCAACCTAGTACTTTGAAGTTGCGTCACTATAATAAATGATATATTTTATTTTTCCATTTATTTTTGGTGTTGAAACAACTATTAATATGTATAAATTAATGATGGCTTTATACAGCCATGTATAATAGTTTTCTATTTTTGCATTGCTATTTTTTTCTAAAATTGCTATTACATCACTTATCAATAATGACAGTATCATTACTTCTCTACTAATACTTATACTTCATTTTTTTTTACTATAGCATTCACCAGAATATGATATACTCAGTATTCACGCCAGCAAAGAATATTATCATAGGCATTCTTTTTTCCCTACTCTTAAAGAAAATAATTCTAAACTATATTTTACTAACTGTATGCTTCTATTGCATAACCTTTGTCACATTCAGAAAGTTTCTTCATTTTTATAGGTTGCTAAGAGATTATTATGATTTTGTTGGAAATGTTTAAAGAAGTACTTGTTTGAATATTGCATGTTTAAATGAAATTTTTACAGGAGTATCTTAGTGTAATGCAATATATTAATTGATTTTCTGATGTTGAATCATCCATTATAGACTCC
>NW_007733809.1:23782-24843 GCF_000696425.1 Galeopterus variegatus
CAGCAACCTCCAGAAACTGAGAGAGAGAGCATGGCCTCACTGACACTACTCTTTTTTTTTTACTTCTTGCCTCCAGGACTGTGAGATATACATTTCTGTTGTTTTAAGCCATCCAGTATGTAATTGTTTATTATGTCAGCCCTAGGAAACTAACATAGATTTTTGTACCAGGGAGTAGGATGCTGCTGTAACAAATACCTAAAAACGTGTGAGTGGCTTTGGGGATAGGGAAACAGAGAGTGGAAGAGTTTTTGAGATGTATGCTAAGAAAAGCTTAGATTGCCTTAAAGAGGCTGTTTGTAGAACTACGGATGTAAAAGATGCTTCTGGTGGGGTCTCAGATGGCAATGAAGAGCACGTTTCTGGATACTAGAGGAAAGGCAGAGAGCTTGATCATCCGGAAAATTCTCAGCCATTTCAAATTTCAAACATTAACAAAGCATGCTCTGGAGAGAAAACACCAAGGGTATACCTGGATAAACTGCTAGAGACATCAGGTGTGTGACTCACGAATCCAATCAACTATCTCAGCAGAAACACTGCCATCTTGGGCTCAAGATGATAAAGATGGACAAAACGAAGGAAGGCTGCTGGACCTCTAGGATTCTACAGGCAGAAAATAAGCAGCTGGAGCTACTTGTTTGTGAATGTGGGTTATTTTTCAAGAAAAGAGCAGAAACACTCCAATGTTCGCTTAGAGGCCAGCACAATTTTCAAAAACTGAGAGGTTAGGGTGGCCACCATTGTAGGCCAAGAGGGCAGGGCCACAGCTGCTGAGGGCTGAAAAGGCAGATGGAGTCACCTAGAGGGTTCAACAAACAAAGCCACAGAAAATTATTCTCAGGCTCTGAATCTAATGAAACTTTCCTTTCTGTGTTTCAGGCTTGGTTGGGACCCATGACTCTCTTTTTTTCCCGTCTATTTTCTCCTTTTTGGAATGGGAATATCTATTCTATGTCTATCCCACCATTGTTTTTTGGAGGAAGTTAGTTAGTTTTCTCTGTTTCAGAGGTCCACAGATGGGGAGAGGAATTTTGCCCCAAGGTCGACCATTTTCAGCA
>NW_007733809.1:25637-26609 GCF_000696425.1 Galeopterus variegatus
CGACCATTTTCAGCACCTTAACCATACGTAATTTAGATGCTTTAGAAGATGAGATTCAGGAATTTTTGAGTTAATTATATTTTATGAGGTTTTGGACTTAGAGGTGATGTTAGAATGGGTTAAGACTTTTTGGAATGCTGGGATAGGGCATGTAATTTGCAGGTGGGAAGGATGTGGGTGTTTTGGGAGTTTGCAAAGGGCAAACTGTTATGACTTAAATTTTGTCCCCTAAAAAGATGTTGAAGTCCTAACTCCTGGTACGGGTACATGTGACCTTATTTGGAAGTAAGGTCTTTGCAGATATAATCAAGTTAAGAAGAGGTCAATAAAAGTGAGCCCTAATCCGATATGACTGTTGTCCTTATAAGTAGAGAAAAACAGACACAAACGCACACAGAGGAGAATGCTGTTTGAAGACAAACACAGAAATTTTCTATTTCCTGCATATTTTAATGAATTTGTCATGTCATCTCTTTTCAGTACATATTAGCATAATATCATTGGCATGATAATGGCCCACTTTTGTTCAACAATCATTCTTTCAGCTTATCTCTCTTCTCTCCTCTCACATTTTTCTTATAACCACCAAGGAAAAGCCAGGGGACACTTTTAACAATTTGGTTGGAAAATCTTTTAGCTAGATCAAGCAATCCGTTAGGGACATCTAGCTGGCACATTACTACAGGCAACAGTACTGCAGTTTTCAATATTTTCTTCATTATCCTTTAAGTCTTTGTGTTCAAGGCACTATAAGCTTTCACTAGCACTCTCCTCCAAATCCTGCCAACGTTTCACATGAACTTTGTTTTTACTCAAGGAAAGAAACTCACATTTACAAATGACAGTGATTTGTTTACTTGATTTGTATCTCTTTCTAAGTAAATGTAGCATGTAGTGGTAACTTAAGGTGCGCTCTTGTGTGACAATTTTTAAAAATTCGTTATTTTGCATTTTTATTTTAAAATATAAATT
>NW_007733809.1:26663-27289 GCF_000696425.1 Galeopterus variegatus
GCTCTTGTGTGACAATTTTTAAAAATTCGTTATTTTGCATTTTTATTTTAAAATATAAATTCAAACTTAAAAAAGAAAAAATCCTTCCAGCTTTTCCAGATTCTGTTCTCTCCTTGCTTCCAAAGTCATTTTCATATTTTAAAATTTTTGTTATTGTGTTACCAAACCTGAGTCCAGCTGCCCACCTCCTCAGAGAGGAAAGAAAACAAGATTCAAAAGTCAAATTGTTGGTGGTAGAGGAATGCAGTTGTATTCAGCTAAAGGAGAGAGCAGGCTACTGCATCTCTCCAGGAAACCTGAAGGAAAATGGCCAGACTAAAACCATCTCCCCAACTCAGACTCACCGAGGGGTTTTTAAAGAAGGGAATGAGGGAATGAAACATGGGAAGTGAAAAGCAGGAGAGAGGGGGAAATGAGCTGTGGGACTCCATGCAAGGAGTCAGGTGCCAGGTCTTGCTAAGGCTCCCTCTGTTTTCTGTTCCAATCCTTGTTGTTATCTCAGGGTCCTGCTGGAGGGGTGGCATCGGCATAGTTTTACTGATGTCTTCCTTGGTTTCTCAGCCTCTGGATAGTTAGTACCTATCTCATTGCAAGTCTTCAGCTCCAAGCCAACTGGAAAACAACTT
>NW_007733809.1:28416-30552 GCF_000696425.1 Galeopterus variegatus
AACATGGCTTCAGTCCTGCTCCCTCCAACAATTGCAGAGTTCTACTTCTGAGAGCCAAAATCTGAATTTAGTTATTTATTGCTGCATAAAAAGTTAATCTGACACTTAGGTTAAAACAACAAACACTTATTATTTTACATAGTTGCTAGAGCCAGATACCTCACTTCCTTGCCATATGACCCACTCTATGGGCTGCTTGAGTATCCTCACAACATGGCAGTTGGCTTCCCTCAGGAATAGCAAGCCAAGAGAGCAAGAGCCCAACCTAATCTTAAAAGTGGCATACCATCACCTCTGCTCTATTCTGTGGTCACACAGAGCAACCTTAGTAAAACGTGTTAGAAGACTATACAAGAGTCCGAATACCAGGAGGTAGGAATCATGGGGGGCATCTTCGAGGCTAGCTACCACAGTTATTAAGGCATAAACCTCCATCATATAGCACGAGGAATGGGCTTTGTGAAGAGTAGCAACATAACATCTGCTTGATCTTCATCTAATAGCAGTCAATTGAAATCGACATATTAGGATTTATTATATCATAAGGATTTTTATAATTTTATTACATGGGTCATATAGTTACTTATAATCAAAAACCAACAGATAAATGATTTAAAAACTGTTTCAGTATGTGGTTCACCTATAATATATTCCCACTATCCTGACCCTTGACGGCAATACCATAATGAATTTCATTTTTATAAATAGCACCTTTTTAGTCTTGGTATAAAATGAAGTATAAATGATATTGAAGTGCTCATTTGGTCAAATAATGCAGTGAGGTTATTTCAATTAGAATCGCCCAGCTACTAGTAAACTAACTATATTATTGGAGCAGTTCCTTTAAACTACTGACCAAGTCTTACCAGGATCAGCAGGCAACATCTAATGAGATTACCTCCTAATGCGTTACCGCAGTTAGGTAGTCCATAAAACAATTTTAACAAGGCTTAGAAACACTACTTCTATAAAATGGACTGACATGAAGTTAATTCTTTAATGCATTTCACTAAGAGGAAAGTATTTACTTTCCTTTCTACAAACAATCCTTCATTAATCTGGAAAGTATCACCTGAGAATGCTATTGAAGTCAATAAAATCAAATAAAATAATGACAGGTATTGATAGGAATTCAACAAATTCTACTCCAAAATATATTCCCATATTAGAGCTGTTGTAAACCATGCTTGGATTTTGCCACCTTGGCAGAAGATTTAAAAAGAAAAGACACGTTTGCAGCCATGCAATTAGAGGAGGATCACACCAGCAATTAGCTGTAGAGTAGGTGTTACTTCTGTGTTAGCATCTATTTTCAGTTATTTATTCTTTGCTATTTTTCTCTCTCTCTCCTTTGTTTCTTCCTTTCTGTGAGAGTTTGGAACCAAACTCTGGGAGTCTGAGCTCATCTTTGATAGAATCTCAGAATACTGAGGTTAGGAGAAAGTTTAACCCAACCCTGCCAATTCTCATTTAGACTTGTTTCCCTTTGAAGCAACTGATTTTTACCTTTGAAATTTGATTTCTAGTCTAAATTTAAAGAGATTTAGTGATAAAAATCATTGGCTTCTAAGGGAGCCCCTTTTACAAAAAGTCAACTTGTTTACTTAGAAAGTTCTTCTCATGTCAAGACTGTTGATCCACTTCAAGTTTCCACATATGGACATTAACTCTGCCCTTGGCAATATCTCATGCCTCTTCCACAAAAAAAGCCTTTTAAATATTTATGATATCCTTTTGCATTTTGTTGCTGAGTGGAGTCATCTCATGAGACTAAATGACACCATTATATTTTGACTTGCCTATCATCAGGTTACCATTGATTTTCTGGAGATAGGCTTGTGTTCACATTTTCTTTTGTGTGCCCTTATAACCTCAAGAAGATGCTTGATTGCTGTGCATTTATAGGTCATGAGAGATTTGGTCTTGCTTCTCACTAACATGGAAGGTGCAGCCTCAGTCAAAAAAGTTCAGTAGTCTTCCCCAATAGTATACTTTTTGACCCATAATGACACATAGGGTTAGAAGAATGAAATAATCTTGACAGGCTGCATGCTAATGTAAAATTGATGAGGACATGAGTCTATCTAAAGATTCATAAAATTAAAAATGAAGAGAAAGGTTAAATCAAATGTGAAG
>NW_007733809.1:31428-33363 GCF_000696425.1 Galeopterus variegatus
TGAGTCTATCTAAAGATTCATAAAATTAAAAATGAAGAGAAAGGTTAAATCAAATGTGAAGAAAGCAGCTTCTTAAGGAGCTGACATATCCAGAATGCTGTCAAACTGAGAGACAGGAAATGAAGACGGGGATTCATTAAGTCAAGAGGGTAGCATGGTATGTGCAGACATGATATGTGCTTTAAAGCATCTACTGAATGTTATGGTTATGAGCAATTGAGTAGTACTTCTCTGGAGTGTTGGGGGCTTTCCTTACATGCTGGAATGGAAACCTACGAAGTCGAGTAGCAACAATGTTTAATTCATTCAACATCCCATCAACACCGAATTATGCTTTATATTGGGGCATGCAGTGTTTTGGGCACAGGGTGTACAGTTTTAGGCCATGATGCACTCACAAATTTACAATGNTTAAAAATACCAAGGAGAAGTATTTGCCAGATTTTCTAGGGATTGAGTTAATAAATTCTAATTTACACTTGCTTTAGCAGATCCTCTTCCAGTTTCTTTGCTCTGTCTGAAATTTTAAATGTCAGCGGAAGAAAAAAGTGGGTTTGAATGCCATAGAAATTCAGAGTTTTGCACATACATAATCCAATTGTATATAGTCAAGATAATGCTGTCAGTGAGCTTTGTAAACACAAATTGCTGTGTGCGAAATTCTTCAGTGACTATAGTAGTGAGGTACAACTTCTAGGTTCTTATTGTGAAACTGAAAGCAAGTCACTGAAAGAAAACGCCTTTTGTAAGCATCGAGTACTAACCATCAATTGAAAACAATCGTACGTTTGTAAAGAAAAAAAAATAGCTTACATATGAAGAATGATCTTTTATTTATTTATTTATTTAATTTTATTTATTTATTTATTTTGACCAGTAAGGGAATCGCAACCCTTGGCATGGTGTGGTCTGCACCACGCTCAGCCAGTGAGCACACCGGCCATCCCTATATAGGATCTGAACCCGCAGCCTCGGCGCTATCAGCACCGCACTCTCCCGAGTGAGCCACGGGGTTGGCCCTGAAGAATGATCTTTTAATTAAAAGAGTTTAAGATATCGCTAGTGATTGCTCTTTTTAAAATTATATAGTACCAGACTTCCACTTCAAGGAAGATGGAGTAGTCAAGTTTTCCCTAATTTCCTCCTGCTAAGTACAGCTAAAAGCCCTGGACATTATGTACAAAACAAACATGAGAAGACTGAATAGTGGAGAGAAGAAGGTAGTCTGGCTAAAGACCTTGGGACTCAAGAAATAAAATGGTATTGAGTTCCTAGGGTTTTCTTTTTAACTGTTATATCATAGACTTAAGAAGCCAGAAACCCGGAAATGCCAACAGACATAGGCAAAAAAGCTTCAACAAAACTACTCTCTTTAGCCAAAAGACAAGGAAAGAGACAGCATAGCAAGGCAGAAATCTATTAGATAATAGCTGCTTTACTCCAGCCAAGCACCACTAAAAAGACTGAGTCCCATACCCCCCAGCAAAAGCCAAGAGCGGAGCCTAGAATTCTGCTCTTACAAGGCTGTAATGAGGTGTTCTAATCCCCCACCAGGATGGTGTCAGAGAAGGCAGAGTGGGAAGCTGGGTATCTCATTCCTGTTAGGCAATGACCTCCCTTCTCCCCCTGTGGTGTCAATGAGATTACACATGGAGCCTGCACTTCCACCCCAGCCCTGTGGTAATGAGGTAGTCCTTCCCCACCCCACCTGGTGGTGTCAGAGCAGACCTCATGGAAAATCAGGACCTTTACCACCACCTGGCAGTAACAAAGCCACCCCTACTGCAGTGTTAGTGGAGACCAAACAGGGCCAACAGTGACAAGGCAATGTACCCCATCCCCATCAGCATGGCATGAGCCTCAACTCCCATCTCTGCCCAGGAGTAACAAGCCCTTCCCCACAGGTGTCAATAGAGGCCAAATCAGGGATGGAAG
>NW_007733809.1:33903-37618 GCF_000696425.1 Galeopterus variegatus
TGCCCAGGAGTAACAAGCCCTTCCCCACAGGTGTCAATAGAGGCCAAATCAGGGATGGAAGATGGAAGTGGACTTCCACTCCCACGTGGATGTAGTGAGGTGTTGTTTCCCCTTTCTCCACTGGAATGGTGTCAGAGGAAGCTTGCTAATACAATATTTAAATAAGAGCCAGCATCTCATAACGTAATGACACAAATGTCCACGTTTCGATAGAAAATCACTTGTCCTAACAAGAACCAGAACAACAATGCCAAGAGGACAAAGGCATAAGGTAGTCACCATAAAATTGCTTCCATAAGAAATTATGATCATGCTTCAAATAAATGATAAAAGTCTTAGGAAAAATAATATTTTAAGCAAAGAAATAGGAACTATAAAGAACTAAATACACATTTTAGGACTGAAAAAAATACTGTGACTGAAAACAACAGAAAATTAAAATAAAAAATCAACCCTCTATTGATGGGCTCAACAGCAGAATAAAGGGGATGGGGGAAAGAATTACACAACTTGAAGACAGGACAGCAGGAATTACCTTCTGAACAATATAGAGAAAATAGATGGCAGAAAAAAAAACAAAAACAAGAACAGCATAAACTAGAGCCTCAGTATCCTATTCTTTGGGATTATAACAAAGATCTAAAATGTATGTCATAAGAGTTCCAGAGAAAGAGGAGAAAGAGAATGAGGCTATAAAAGTATTTAAGAAAATAATGGCTAAAAATTTCCCAAATTTGGCAAAAAGACATAAGCCTACAGATTTAAAAAGCTGAGCAAACTACAAACAGGATATATCTATAAAAATCCACACCAAAATACAGCATAGTTAAACTTCTGAAAACTAAGAAAGAGAAAAAATTTTGAAAGAAGTGAGAGAAATAAAACTTTTCCTACACAGGAAAAACAATTTGAGTAATAGAAAGTCTTTCATCAGAAACCATAGATACTAGAAGGAAGTGACATGATATTTTTCGAGTATGGAAATAAAGAGAACTATCACTTCAGTATCCTATACCCAGCAAAGCTATCCTTCAAGAATGAACAATGAACCAAGATATTCTCTGATGAAGGAAAACTAACAGCATTTGTCACTAGCAGATCTATCCAAAAAGAATGGCATAAGGAAGTTCTTGAAAGAGAAAGAAAATGATAGAAGAAGAAATCTTGGGACATCAGGACAAAAGAAAGAACAACAAAAAGAGTAAAAATTTGGAGTAAATACACTAGAATTCCCTTCTTTTGATTTTTCTAAATTATGTTTGATGTTTGAAGCACAACTTATAAAGCTGTCTGATGTAGTTCTAACACACTGTTAATAAAAATGAGCCAACATTTAGAAAACATCACATAATTTTACATAAAAAAATTTTTATAATGTCTTAAAAAATCAAATCTTACAAGCCTCTACCCCAATTTAGCTAAGCCTTAAGAGCATTTGCCCCTTTAGATACTCATGCATGCTCTAGTTAAACATAATCCCCAACTCTCCCTATTACCTCTCAACCCAAAGTCTAAGTGTCAACTACAATTTGACACTGAGCTAGCACTACTGTTTTCCTTATTTATAGTGGAACAATATTTCTATTACCCATATCTCAATCAAAAGTGGGAAAATGAACAGTAGGCTGAGATACCTGTGTTAATTTTCTCCTAACTATTCTACTTTCCCCTATCACACTGTCTTTTTGGCTCCTATAGACATGTAAGTTTATAACTCCTGCAATACTGCCTCTACATAAGTGGTCCCAAACTTGGTTGTACATATGCATCACCTGGAGAGATTTTAAAATTCTCAATGTCCAGGTTTCACTGCAGGCCAATTAAACCAGAATCTCTGTGGGTGAAACCCAGATGAGAATATTAACAGCTTCCCAGTGTGCAGCCAGGTTGAGAACCACTGCTCTACATATTCTCTGAAATATCTTCTGTTTTATAAATTCTAACTTTTTTTAATACAGAAGTTATTTTTTCTAAAGATTGGATGGGTTCCATATGTTGTGTGTAAGCTCTGGGATTGATGCAGGGACATTGATTGTGGATCTCTGCTTGCTGAGCTAAACAAATCATGTGTGGCTCATTCTAGCAGACGATGTCCTTGAAGACAATGTCCTAGCAGACAATGCCAATGCCAATGCCCAGAAGGAAGGTTAATCCCAGTTCTGAGGCCAACATGCTATTTGACCTGAGAAAGTCATATTCTCAGCCTTGGTTTCATTTTCTTTATTTAATCTATGACTCAACAGTGTGCTTATACAATTCTGTACTCATGTGGTAAAGACAATATTAGAAAATCAAAATAAAGTACATTAAAATCTACACTTACTATTAAAAAAACCTATAACATGACTTATTTTAAACAGACAGACTTCCAACATAAATTCAGAAAGGTAATCGAAATTTGTATTGCAATGCTTAGGTGAGGAACTTTTGCCCCTGGTCACTCTCCGAGGTCCTGATTACACATGTCTCTGACGAATCACAAGGTTGCTACCTGCAAGTTTTATTGGTTCAATAACCAGCGATGAAAAGGCCTGCCGTGATCAGAAGCCAGTGGCAGAGCTCGGAGCCTAACGCTTTCTGTCGTGTTCATACTTGTTCATTCTCTGGAGAAGGTCAGAATATTCCACACAAAATCGTGTTCAGTTTTCAAGTGTGAAACTTCCATGACAAGAAACATATCAAGGCTTTTTGACAGCAGATAACTTTTTACCTCCTCTCTGAGGGGTTCCCATTCAGAACAAAAATGTAATATAGCTCAGAGTGTTATCAGAACCGTTATAAAATGCACTTGGGAATTCTGAAGATTCATGCTTACTGCCTCTCTATAATTTGTGAGAATGTGTGCAGAGTCCTTCTAGCATGCTAATAGCTTCACATTATAACACTGTGCAGCAGCGCAGAGCCAGCTCACATGAGGATAAAGCAGTGGTGTCGAAGGCAAGATGAAGACTAGAGCTGCAAGTGAAAATCAAGGTTTTATAAAGTCCATCGATGGGTTGAGGGTAGAGTGTCTGAAAAAAATTTAAAACAGTAAAAATATTTATGCATACCACAGAGTAAAACTTAAGTAATGTTATGAAGTCAAGTTTATGAGAAAATTAATCATGTGAGGGTGTTTATTGACTTTCTGTAGAAAAAGTATTTAAACACATTTAAAGATCTCTATAAAGTGGAGTGCCTGCCAAAATGGGCAGTCGACATCACCCATCTTCTAAGTGTGTGTGTGTGTGTGTGTTTCTTCCTAAAAATATTATTTGTTATGCCAGAAACAATTTCAACTGAAACAAATTTCTTGTATCCACAGGACCTCAGCTTTATAACTTTCCATCCAAGAATGAAATAAGATACAGGAGTTTGCTTCTGTTTGTGGCATTGCCCTAATTTATTTAAATTCATTTATGTCACTTAAAATTCAAAAAATTCAGGTGGTGAATCCATATGTATTTAGGTAATATAATGATGTACCAATAATGAGAATCAATCCAGAATTAAAATTAATTTCAAGTTACAATTATTTCCAAGTTTTTAATAACAAACACGCTGTTTTCAGATATTCATGAAACTCTGCTTCCTTCATATAAGTAATGATGAGAACGGCATAGTTCTATGAAAAACAAAATGCAGAATAAGGACAGAATAAATCATCAATTTCACAAACAAAATCCAGGGCTGGTGATAAGCAAATCAAAGTATTTGAGTTTCACCTTTGAAGGAA
>NW_007733809.1:38363-41127 GCF_000696425.1 Galeopterus variegatus
GAAGAGGTGGTAAATTTCAAAGAATCACCAATACAGAGCATAACATTTTAAAAGGCCAGGAGATAAAATTAACCCTATTCATCATGCATTCTATGCAGTGTATTATTGTCTTTTAGTGATTTTCCTGGGCATTTCTCTTCACTGTTTTTTTACTTATATCCTTTGAAAAATACAAAAAGATATGAAAATAATATAATTCTGAGATGCTCCTTGTAGACTTCTACACCATGTATGTAATTGTCACACCTTAGCTCTTCATGGAGACAGGAGGTAAAACTAAAAGCCTGTATTAAAGTGTGTTTTAAAATACTTAGGAGGACTGTCTCAGTATGACATGTTTATTTTAACCCATAGATACCCCACTAATAAAATCATATGAATATGGACCACTTTTATATTGGGGCTCACCTCATGGAAGGCAGACTTTTCTCAAATGGGTGCCACATTTAACAAATTATGTTCCCAAAGGCTGTATCTACACCCACAAAGAGGAGCAGAGGATGAGAATAGCTTTGAAATAACTCTGTTGCTTCTAACTGCCTGATAATGAGCCTTGAGTTACCTATGGGCATTCTGATAATTAATTTTTACTTACTCCATAGAACTAAACTTTCTCTCTCTTTTTTCAAGAGAGTTCAGGGAGGGGGAAGGAAGAAGATTATAGTAAATGTCCCTTGATTTTTTGGTGTCTTTTTGACACCAAAATGGAATAATTTTTGAAAACCATTTATTTTAATCATTTTAATGTAATTTACATATTTTCTTCAATTGGATGGTAACTTTGGACCGCAAGTTCTACATTCAGTATATGGAATCATAGGACATCCCAGTTAGAAGATCCTTGGAGATTATATAGCTTTAATTATTTCCATCCAATATCTATTTGAATGGCTCCAGTGACAGGGTTTTTTTTTTTTTAACCTATTGAGGCAGCACATCCCATTTCCCAAGAGCTGTAATCATCACAAGGTTCTTAGACCTACACTTTCCGGTTTCTTTCATTCAGTACCTGGAATGAATCTAACCTCTTCTCATTGCAGGTGTTTGTATTTTATATATGAGAGATAACACTAATATATCTCTTGCCCTTTTCAAATCTATATATTCCTCTTTATTCCTTGGCTGTATTCCTGATTGAGTTTGGATTATTGTCCTCCAAAAACTCATGTGGAAATCTGATCCCCAATGTGGCAGTGCTGGAAGCTGTTTGAGTCATGGGGGCAGATCCCCCATGAATGGATTAATGCTTTTTGTAGATGGGTGGATTAATGAGTGAGTTCTCACACTATTAGTTCCCACAAGAGCTGGTTGTTTAAAAGACCCTGGCACCTCCTCTCTCTCTCTCTTTCTTCCTCTCACCTTGTGATCTGCTTGTACTTGCCGGCTGCCTGCCATTTTCTGCCGTGAGTAGAAGCAGCCTGAGGCCTGCATCAGATGCAGCTGTCCCAGAATTGTTAACCAAATAAACCTCTTTCCTTTATAAATTATCCAGTCTCAGGTATTCTGTTATAGCAATGTTTTAGTCTGTTTTGTGTTGCTAGAACAGAAATACCTGAGGCTGGGTAATTTATAAAGGAAAGAGGTTTATTTAGCTTACGAACAGGCCTCAGGCTGCTTCTACTCATGGCAGAAAGTGGCAGGCAGCTGGCTGGTACAAGCAGATCACATGGCGAGAGGAAGCAAAAGAGAGAGAGAGAGAGGAGGTGCCAGGGTCCGATAAACAACAAGCTCTCGTGAGAACTAACAGAGCAAGAACTCACTCACTACCCTCTGAGACCAAAAGCAAAAGTCCTTTTAACTGTGAACCTGTAAAAGTCAGAACCAAATTTATCTACTGCCAAGAAACAATGGTGGAACAGACATTGGGTACATGTTCCCATTCCAAAGGGGAGGAATAGGACAGAAGAAAGGAGAAACAAGCCCCAAACAAGTATGAAACCCAGCAGGACAGACATTAAATCTTAAAGCTTCAAAATAATCTTTTTTGATTTCAAGTCCTGCATCCTGGGCACAATGGGACATTTGGGCCCCCAAAGCATCAGGCAGCCTACTCCCACAGCTCTGCCAGGTACATCCCAGTGGGCTGCACTGGTGCCTGCAACTTTTCTAGGCCTGCATTGCATGTTACCAATGGCCCCGAAGTTCTGGGGTCCTGGTGGCAGCCTTGCTGCATTGGCTTTGCTAGACATTTCCCTGATGGGGGCTCTATGTGGGGGGCTCTGACCCCACTTTCCTGCCTGGCATTGCTCTAGTAGATGTCCTTTGCAGTGGCTCTGCCCCTGTAGCAGGTCTCTGCCTGGGCCCCCAGGCTTTTCCATACATCCTCTGGAATCTGGGTAGAGACTGCCATGCCTCCACTGCACTCATGTCCTGCTGGCCTACAGACTTAACACAATGTGAACACCACCAAGACTTCTGGCTTGTATTTTCCAAAGCTGCGGGTCCAGCCACATCTGGGACCAATTTAGCCACCGCTGGAGCAACCAAAGCAGCTGGAGTGCTGATGCTGGAAGCAGCTTCTCGAGGTCACCCTGGGCAGCGAGCCCATGGAGGGTGCCTCAGGCCGGTTCACCAAGACCATTTTCTCTCCCTAGGCCTGTGGGCCTGAAATGGAACGGTTGGTCCCAGAGGCTTCTGCAATGCCTTCAGGGCCTTTTTCTCCTTCTTTTGATAATCCCTTTCCTTTGTACTGATCTTAGCTAGTGTTCTTGGGCTGCACCATTGCATGCTCTCTGCTTTTCTACCACATGGCCAAGCTGCAAAT
>NW_007733809.1:43080-43771 GCF_000696425.1 Galeopterus variegatus
GTTAACTTGAATTAAAATTGAAAATAGCACAGGTCAGGCCTGAAATTATTCAGCAAACTTAGATTTTAACAGTAATTTTACAACTCTCTAGAGCAGAAACCACAGACTCTATTTTAACTTCTACAAAGAGGTCAGTCCATCAAACGAGATAGGGGAAGAGACTGCTTTTGTAATAGTCTTGTGCAACTGTAATACAGAAAGTAAACTAAGGTCTTCCTCCCCCACCTGCGTAATTTGGGTTTTATCTTGTGACAGATTTCAAAGCAGATTTCAAAGGGCAGCATCTGTTGTTTGAACTATGCATAGAAAATTTGCAGAGAGCTAAGTTTAGAGATAGCTAAGGCTTAGAAAAGCATTGGAGGCGGATGTTGAAGATAGAGTAAAACGAACAGTGAATTTGAATGAATTGTAGTAAACTCATTCTCTAGTTGTATTGCCTGTTCTGTTAATAGGAGGAAACTAGAGAAACTTGTACGTTGATAAGGTTCAGGACATACTACCCCAAAATATGGCACCCTGACATTTGAGAAAACAGCAGTAGGAAGGTTTCTCTCTGTCCTTCTCCAGCCCCTCTCCCCTGAAGCAGGTCATAAGATCCTCATTAGAGAGGTAGCCTCCCTGTACCTGGACAGAAGGAACACCCTTCTATCTGAAGATGCAGAGACACAGGGAAGTATCTAAACATAAGAGC
>NW_007733809.1:44569-48250 GCF_000696425.1 Galeopterus variegatus
TTTTTTTATTACATTAGCCACAGGTATATATCTTTTATTAAGAAATTGTAATCAACTCTTTAATGTAGAGTTAGGCCTGGTGAGGTGTTTCAAAAATGTTTATGAACATTAGCCTATGACCTGGTATTTAACACTTTTTTTATTATCATAGATATCTGTCAAATACCTAAAGCAAGTAAGTGAGGGTTTTAAACTTTAAAGACAGTACTTGTATTTCAACATTTGCAAACAATTGAATACTCTGAACTCTTATTTATGAATGGCAAGCTGAATATAAAATAGTAATGTTTAGAGCCTTACTTGTGCCCATGTATTTGATAATCCTCAAGTGATACTTTTAAAAGCATGCATTTTTTAATTATGTTTAAAAAGTATATTTAAATATGAAACACCTTTGTGATGTTTTTCTTCTTATTTGCTTCATAGATTAGAAAGCAAGATTTTTGTTTAGGAACTATGAAAAGTATAAAGCATGAAATAAAATAGGTCTTGTTTGTAATAAATTACCCATAATATCTAGTAAGACATGCAAAATTAAAATTTTTATTGTTATAAAAATTAATAATATGTATACACACACAGTTTTCTCAAAGCACACATGCATAAATGCAAACCAACCTCAAATTAAATTCTCACTGAACAAACCTAACTCTCAATTATGGAGAAATTTCCTTAGAAACCAAATGTCAGATATTAAAGAGTCTTACCTATCTATAAAGTATAGTAGTCAAAAACATCTAACTTATAATCTGGGTAAGGAAAAGGTGGGGGAAAGAAGAATGGGGTAGGGAGAAAAGACAGGAAGACAGGGCAGTCAGACCTTCATAAAAAGCACTATTGATTTAACTGAAAGATTTCTCTACCATATGGTAATGAAGAAAATATCACACCTAGTAACAGTAAATAGTTTCCAAATTAAAAAATCTGCTGCATCATGTCAGCATGTCCTCATAACAAGTGATATATACAGTCATTACAGCACTTACCATATTCCATTTTAATTTCTGATCTATTTGTCTTTCTCATTCATTAAATTATCTCCTTTAAGACACAGCTGTTTATCTCCAAAATCAATGTACCTAACACATAGTAGAGAATCAAAAATATTTTTTTGCTTTTTGTTTAACCTTTAAGTTTAATCATATTCATTAAATTATCTCCTTTAAGACACAGCTGTTTATCTCCAAAATCAATGTACCCAACACATAGTAGAGAATCAAAAATATTTTTTTGCTTTTTGTTTAACCTTTAAGTTTAATCATAATATCTATTATTCTTATTTGCATAATTATACAACTTAAATACCTAACTGGTGTGAAATTCTTTTGATGTACCAAGCACTGTTTTAAAGCATTTCTACATTGACTGCTTCATTCATCTTAACAGCCCTGTGAGGTAGGCACTTTGACATACGATTTACCCACAATTTACAGATGAAAAAACAGAGGCATACAGCAGAAAGGTGATGTCATACTCTGGGTGAGTGGTACAGCCAGGATTTGAATCTAGGCCATCTAAGTCAAGAGCCAAAGCCCTTAACCATTGCATAAACTAACTGTATTATCAAATTAAACAATGCTTTGGAGTCAAAGAATATTCCTATAGCTAGGGTAATAAATTTTTCCTTTGTAGTCATGGTTATAATATACATACTATCTTTTAACTAGAAATTGAATTTAGAAGTGGCAAAAATTGGTGGCTGAGAGTGGAGGCAGACACAGATTTAACATGGCTAATTGCCAAGGTGGAAAATGTCTCTTGAAACAACAAATTATTAAGTCGTGGGCAACCAGAAACATCAGGAGAATGCTCAGAATATGAAGAGAAGAGAAAGGAGCAGAAATGGAAGATGTGAAAGATATTGCAGAGGTCAAACTTACGTGGTCACTTAGCCTGTGGTTGGCCTTGTCCTGTTCCATATGCCCTAATGATAGCTTTCATCTTATGTACCAACTCTAGTCAATTAGGTGTGGCTGCCTATAATGCGGTATTGAGAAGTGTCAGGTCTGGTCTGTCTGGTCTCTGTTGGAGCATGTTCTGCTGTCTATTATCAATGACTTGCATGGGTAAAGGCCATAATACTATACAAACACCCATATGTGTTGTTCCTGTACTAGATTAATGTTTTCATGGCTTGATGCATGACTCTTAATATCCTAGTATCACTGATCAGTGCTATCGAAGAAAAGAAACAAGTTGACTATGTCTGATACTTCAATCAAGTACATAACTTTAAGTACAGGGTAGGAAAGTCAAATAATGGATGTGTTCATAGAAGGCATCCTTGAGAGATTTCACCTGAGTTACAGGCAAACCTGGCCTCATAGTGGCTGTCGGTGTGCACAACATAGGGGTGCGTGCAGCCTTCGTAATCTTAACTTTGTAACCAATCCCAGCCATTTTTCAGTTTACCTCAATAGGTTCACACTGCGAATGTGGTGCTGTTATGGATTGAATTGTTATGGATTGAATCCCCTCAAAAAAGATACGCTGAAGTCCTAAGCCTTAACAACTCAGAATGTAACTTACTTGGAAAAAGGGTTGTGGCAGATATAATTAGCTAAGATGAGATCATACTGGAGAAGGGAGGACCTCTACTCCAATATATCTGGTGTCCTTATAAAAGAGGAAATATTTGAACACACAGAGAGAAGGGCACAGGAGAAAGACAACATGACATGCAGGAAGAAGACAGCCATGTGACTGGAATGAGGTATTGACAAGATAAGGAACAACAAAGATTTATAGATCAACACCAGCAGCTAGAAAAGGCAAGGATAGATTTTTTCCCTAGAGCCTTCAGAGAGAGCATGGCTCTTCTGACACCTTGATTTCAGACTTCTAGCCTCCAGAACTGTGAGGCAATTAATTTCTGTTGTCCTGAGAAACTCAGTTGTTAGTACTTTGTTATGATAGCCCTAGGAAACTAACATGTGCTGTTTTATCAGAATTTTTAACTGTAGTGAAAAGGCCCTGGATTTATTTTCAGGAGCTGTGCATACTTGTTTTGGCTCTGTCACTTATTTATCTAAACGTCTAAGTATCTCTCAGTCTGTATTTCCTTATCTAAAAAATGAGAACCCTAGACTAGATTTATTGTATACCATCTATGGTTTTACTTTAAAACTTTTTTTGACATTTATCATACATACAAGAAATACATGTACAGTAAATTTGATAAATTATTACAAAATAATATCTGCCAATAAATAGATATTTGCTAGCACCCATGAAGGCCCCCTTGTGCTCCCTCCCATGACTACCCTCTCTTTCCCAAAGACACAGATTCTCCTATCTTCTAACTTCCTAGTTAATAATTACTTCAATTTGAGCATTTTATAAACAAAAGAATGAGTAGATATTTTTGTAGTTTGTATAGCTGCATTTTAATTTTTATTGCTGTATAATATTACATTATATAAATATACCATAATTTATTTTTTCAAAAATTGATGCACCTTAGACTTTGCCATTTTGGGGAGTGTGATGGTTAACTTTATGTGTCAATTTGAGTGGGCCATGGGGTGCCCAGATATTTAGTCAAATATTATTCTGGGTGTTTCTTTACAGATGTTTGGAGTGAGATTAACTTTGGAATTAGTGAACTGAGTGAAGCAGATTGCCTTCCCTAATGCAGTGGCTCTTATCTAATCAGCTGGAGGCCTGAATAGAAAAAAAAAA
>NW_007733809.1:48809-50046 GCF_000696425.1 Galeopterus variegatus
AAAAAAAAAATGCTGTCACTTCTTCAAGTAAAAGAGAACTCCTTCTACCTGACAGCCTTGAGCTGGGACAACAGTCTTTTCCTGCCTTCAGAAATATCAGCTTTTCTAACAACTTGAGCCTGCCTGCCTCTAGACTGGAACTACACCCTGTGCTCTCTTGGGTATCCAGCTTGTCAACCTGCCCATTTCTCTCTGTGTGCATATAGATATAGATATAGATACAGATAGAAATAGATATAAATACACACACGTGTATGTATGTATGTGTATGCATATGTGTATATGTATACGTGTGTGCGCATATGTATATGTGTATATCCTGTTGGTTCTGTTTCTCTGGAGAGCACTGATTAATACAGGGCTATTAAAAATCATGCTACCATGAACATTTGTGTGCATGTCTTTTGATGCACACATATACATATTTCTGTTGATTATGTATTCAGGAGTGGAATTTGGGGGTCATAGAATATACAAATCTCTGACTTTAGTAAAGAAAGGCAAACGATCTCTGAAATAATTAGATCAATTTACAGTGTCTCCAGTATATGGCTGCCATTTGCCTTAGAGTCCTTCCAAAACTTGATGTTGTCAGTCTTTTAACATTTTATATTTAAATCCCATTACTGAGGTGGAAGTATAGCGATATCACATTATGCTTTCTAGGATCTCTTTAACTTGGATTCTGTGATCTGCAGTTATGTTTTGAAATGATTTAAATCAACTTATTTTGGTCTCAAGTATTTATGTGTTGCTGGTGGTGATCTCTGCTAACTAGGAGAATGAGACAAGATTCTTCTTTCCCTGCTCAGTGGATAAACTGCCCCCACTGTAGTACTGATCAGCAAAATGATATTTTTCACTGTGGAGAAATCTGCTATGTTTGTTCTTAATAGCCCACCTCTCATCTTGTGATCATAAAGTATCATGTTAATCCTAAATGCCATCTGTTCTTTGCCCCATCAAGTTGATATTAGATAAAAACCATCCCTAGAATGAAACCTTTGCTGACTCTGAATCAGCTTCATACTGTAGTCATGGGTGATTTGGAGATTTACAGCCTTTTAAAACATGAGTTTTGTATATCCCCCCAAAGATATAAGCTCCCCAAGCTGCTTACCGTGACACCTCCTCTCTTCTCTGTTGTCTGGCTTGAGGGAGTTTTCTTTTCCTTCTACAATCACTGATTCACTTGAAAACAAACTGAGACTAAGTTCAGATTTTAAATAGCACCACA
>NW_007733809.1:50614-65895 GCF_000696425.1 Galeopterus variegatus
CATGTAGGCATTCTCTAAGACGACATCAATATACTCATAGAGTGCTCCTCCCACAATTAGAAAATAATTGAACAGTGAAGGGAAACATGGTGTGAGGTGTTGGGAGTTAGAGGACTGGCCCTGGCCTGGAGGAGCTGCTCTATATTTTCCTTTCCAGGCACTTGATTTGGTTTCTCCCTATCTGAGATTCTATTTTAAATTTGAAAATGTTACCCAAGCCCAAATTCAGAAATCCTTTGAAAAGAAGTTGAATAATTTGCTCCAAAAGAAGAATCCAAGGGATAAGAAATGACCAACTACCTGTAATCATAACATTGACATGTCAGGTGATTATTAGGAGACATCTGTTATATCAGTGATTTTCAAGAAAATTTTATTTCGAAATCCTTTGAAAAGAAGTTGAATAATTTGCTCCAAAAGAAGAATCCAAGGGATAAGAAATAACCAACTACCTGTAATCATAACATTGACATGTCAGGTGATTATTAGGAGACATCTGTTATATCAGTGATTTTCAAGAAAATTTTATTTTCTTATTGATAGAAAGACAGATGGATAAGAATATTAATAAGTAGTTGAGATTAGCTAGTACACTATCAAGGTAGCATCACATTTTTCTAGGCGTGAAGAAAGGCACTGGGAATGTTAAGTAGCTGTGACTGTAATGTCCCCCAAATGAGACCAGCTTTCTTTCAGCTCCTTTACTTTCAACTAAAAGTGAAAAATGTTTATCAGCTGAGGTCAGGCTCTGGAAATGAGTAGCACATGTAAAATACAAGCTGCACAGAATTGTTCCACATCTAAATCTGTGAGTAGATGTTTGTGCAGTAACCCCAAGGGTCTACTTTGTTTTAACTTTTCAGAATAACTGAATGGCATAGCAAGACACTAATCTATTCATAATTCATGAGAGATGGAAAAATGATGAACTCTCGCAAAAATTTCTCAGCCTTTTTTCTAAAAAGAACCACAAATAGAAATTTGCTGGAAAAACTAAAAAATCTTGTAGTAATATGAGCAAGGGGTATGCTTTAGTCTTCACTATGTGAAAAAAAAAATCCCTTGTTAACACAACCTCAGCAAAGCTTGGTATACTCCCAGGCATTTGGAAAGGAAGAAAAACTTTTGGTGTGTCCTATGGTAAAGAGTTTTGTATAATCTGCAATCATTTTTAATGAATTAAAGCAAGCATATGTCATTTTAGTATGAGCACAGTGGTAATGAATAATTTTTATGAAAAGTGAAATAGTAAATAAGTATTATTTATTGTTGTTAATATGTTTTAAAGAATTTCTACAGTTTCTGGTACATATTAGAAACTTATAAAATATTTGTTTCTTTCAACATCAGTCATATTTTTGTCAGTGACCAACTGAAACATGCTCTAGCTGATTTAAGAGGAAAATGAATTTATAAAATAGATATTAGATGTTTCTCACAATGACTGGGAAACCTGGATAATATGACTGAAAGAAATAAGCAGTAAGCAGGTGTCTCATATTTTCAGCTTTCCAGTGTACCCTGCCTTATACCAAGTCATTAATAAACTTGGGAGATCCTCAAACATAGGAAGATAGAATATAGCATCCCTTTTGTTGGGCAACAAATAAACAAGCTAAGAAATAATGATGAATATGGTGTCTAGCAACAACAAAACCTAATAAATATCCAATAAAAATGCTAAAGAATATAATTATATAATTTGACTGGGTAACAATCAATTTGGTTACTATAAAGAGAGCAATGAAGTTACGAATTCCTGTCCGTTTCCAGCTATTTAACCCTTAGGACTTTAGATTATTGTTGGATCCATTTTGTTGTAATAAGCACCTGTATTAGTCCATTTCTGATGCATATAACAAAATACCTGGAACTGGATAATTTGTAAGAAAATAAAATTTATTGCTTACAGTTTCAAAGGCTGGAAAGTCCAAAGTCCAGGTAACACATCTGGGACTTCTTTGTGAGGGTCTTCTTTGGTGGCGGCTTTACAGTAACACAGGGTATCACATTGTGAAAATGGTGGGGCAGAGAGAGAGACTCTCATGTGTTCTCCTTTCAAAGCCCTCAGAATTATGCCCATGACCACCATTATTGATCCATTCAGTATGGCATGGTCCTCAGAATCGAATCACCTCTTCAATGCTCCATCTTTCAGTTACTGTAATAGAATGTCCCACCCTCAGCAGTTACAGTTAAGACTCAGTGAGGTTGGGGGAAGGGCATCCAATCCACAGCAGCACCTTTCTAGGAACTGGAAGCAAATCTAATGGAAAGTCATTATTGAAGTCAGAGAAAAAATAAAATATTCTATAACTGGTAAAGGAATGTTATGAACCAGATCAATGAACATACAAGTGTACTTCAAAAAGTCCATAGAAAAATAGAATTGAAAGATAATATGGATCTTTCCATGAACTTTTTGAAGTATACTTGTGTTTTTGAAAGACCATAGAAATGTCTTTGTTTTATAGAAATGTTCTAACAAGGACTCAGTTCATTTTAATTGCCTCATAAACTTATCTGTAATATTTTGGAAACTTAATACCCACAATTCCTCATTTAACATATAGTCAACCTTTATTTTTAGTGCCAATTACTCATATTTAAAAAAAAATGGTTCAAATAAAGGGACAATAAATGTATGCTAGAGAATTAAAGGTCTTCCTCAGACAGTTTGATTTGTTCACTGCCAACATCTCATAAACACCAAGTCACATACATGAATTTTGTTCCCACTGCAGATGGGTTTTCTTCTAAATTGTCTCGTTTTCTCAACTACAGGTCCATGACTCATGAGCATCTGGAGCAAATGCACTTGTTTTATTCTTTGCATCTGGTTCACATAGGACAGACTTGAACACAAAATAGTACCTAAAATTGTATATTTGAATATTTGAATGCATGTATCAGGCTAGTCTATTACTGTATTAAGAAGTAGACAATACAAAGTTTCAAGTTTTGAACTCAGAAAAATTCTAATGAAATAGCAATTATTTTTCTGTCACTAATGGATAACATGGATAATAAAGGGACCAGAGACATTTTCTACCAAAGTAAAATGAGATTTGTCATTCATATACAGTAATAGCATGAGTACCAAGTATTTCACATATGCTACCTTATTTAGTTTTCACAACAACTTGATGTGGTAGGTTTTATACTTAATTTCATTTTATAAGTGAAGAAACAGAACAATTAAGAATTTGCCCAAGGTCACATACTTGTAAAAGGTATATATTATACATGCCATAAAATATATGGCATACATTAAATATAAAATGCACATTAATATAGACCATTGAAGAAAAAGACTTATGAACCTCAAGGCAATATTATTATTAGATTTTAATAGAAAATATTCACCAAATGCAACTTTCTACCTTACTTTGTTAATGGCAACAGATCCTCAGATTGTCTTTTTAATGCAGTAATGTTTCACAATATTTAACTCATCCCAGGTCCCTACTTCAAACAGCAAATGAATTGGTACACTGTTCCATTAGCTTGCATAGCACCTGGCATCCTGGCTATTTCCCTACTTGATAAAATATTCTCCCCAGGTCCCTACTTCAAACAGCAAATGAATTGGTACACTGTTCCATTAGCTTGCATAGCACTTGGCATCCTGGCTATTTCCCTACTTGATAAAATATTCTCGAGAGAGGACCCTTATGCTGAAATCAAAGCTGATGAACTGGGTCTCACTTTGTTTTTAAACATCTGTTTTAATTTAGTGTCTGCTATGGGCTGAATATTTGTGTCCCCCCAAAATTCATGCTGAAAACCTAATCACCGATATGATGGCGTTGCATGGTAGGGCCTTTGCTAGGTGATTAAACTATGAAAGCAGAGTCCTCATGAATGGGATTAGTGACCTCAGAAAAGAGGCCCCAGAGAGCTGTCTTGTTCTTTCCCTCATGTGATGATATGGTGAGAAGGCACCATCTATAAATCAGAAAGTGAGCCCTCAACAAACAATGAATCAGCTGGTGCCTTGATCTTAGACTCTCCAGCCTCCAGAACTGTGAGAAATGAACTTCTGTCATTTATAAGCCAACCAGCCTATGGTATTTTGTTATAGCAATCAACTGGACTAAGACAGACTCATTCTCAGACCCTGGAGAAGCACAGGTTCTCTTCTTTCCCCATTACTTTAATGCACATGCACTTACTTCATCTCTGCTCTTCCTTAAAATTACTGCTGTTTTTCCACATATGGCTTTTGCATAATGGTATCATTTTTGTTGTCAATATAGATATAACGTTTTTATGCAGAAAGTAAGAGGAAAAATAATTGGATAGTATTTTTCTGGAATCTTATTTTCTCTTGGTTCTGACTTTTTTCTCTTGGCTTTGTGTCTGTGATTCAAAAATCGTGTGGCAGTTTTATTTGAATCTGTTGAGTTTGAGTTGGATAAATTACAATTTATTAAGAATGAGACTGTTTATGAATTTGGTGGCAGAATTCTTTCTGAATTAGCAATGTTGAACTACGTGGTTCATTTAAACAGTGTCACAACCAGCCAAAAAAATACTGTATTAATCAGAAGACTTATATGCCAGATCTGCCTCCCTGTTTTCTGGATACTTGTGCATCCTTAATCTAAATCTGTAATTACATTGATGTAAAGTTCCTCAGGACCTGACTTTGTTTCCTACAGAAAATAAATTTATTAAGGGACAGCTCTGAAAATTGAAGAAATATTTGAAGAACAAGATTGGGACTGGGCAAAAACAGAGACAGCTCTAGGAGTCTGGAGAACATGAAATTATGATCAAATTATTCAGAGCACTATCACTGGGATAAATCAGCTAAAATGATCTTTAGTTTTTGATCACTCCACTGAAGCTTGAGATTCTATAGTAAGCGCACCTGGACAAACATGGACCACATGTCCACCTACTTGCTAGGAAAGTGCAGAATACCACGATGGACAATTCCACTAAACGACCAATCCATCAAAGCGAAATTGGAAGCTATTATCAGAATACAGGAAAATTGATGAAGATTGGCAAAAGCAACAGATTTCTATTACAATTGCTAACAATTTAAAAATAGTTACATTACAAAGATTGCTGAATCTACAATACAGCTGCAGTCTAAGTTAGATCAACATTTTGTGTCTCTCCCCCAACTTTAAAAAATCAGAATATGATATTAGTATATGCTTTAGGGAGTTAATCAGATTAAGATAATAACTTTATTACAGCAGAGAAGAATGTTAATCTGAGATTTTAAGCATCTTTATAATTAGAACAGGAAGGTTTGGTTGATCTTTGATGATTTTATTTGTAAGAGAAATGAAAAACAATATCTCAATACAAATAAATTGGTCCACGAACACAGGGTTAGCTTGGACTCAGTGCCTCAAGTCTTCCTTGGAGTGTGGAGTGGGTTGCATCCCACAGATACTTCTTCAGATGCTCATCCACAGGAACTGATAATTCTAAGGAGTAGCAGGCCCTCACTGCTGTGATACATAGCCTTCTGGGGAGGCTGTTGTAATGTCTAAGTTTGTAAACATGCAAACATATCCTGTCTTCCTCAAAGCTGCCTCCCCCATCTCTCCCACAGGCAGCAAAAAGCAGAGCAGAGCAGCAAATCATGTACAGCAATCTGGAGATGGCAGGGCAGCCTCGTGCCTGAGTCCTAAATCTAACACTTTGGCCTGTCATGCTGAGCTCCTTGCATTCGCAGCCTATCCATCCTATGAGCCACAGAAGCAGAACAGCGTACATCTGCCTTGTGTCTCTGGCTTCTAACCACATGGTTACATCCTGCTGTGTTTTCCTATTTGTATGTTTTTGAGAGAACCATCAGCTAAGTGTATCTCTTCTTTTCAAGGAAGAGGGTCTGTATTTTTCACACTCATACTTAATCTGAGTTTAAATTTTTATAGAAAAATCATTTACTCAAAATATAAAAGTTAGCCTTTGTTGTGTTTGGGGGGTTTTTTGTGTGTGTTATTTTGTTTATTTTTGGTAAGGAAGGAGTCCCAGGCCAAAATTGCCTAGTATCATTTTAGGTAAGAATAGCAAAATATTCAGGGTCTTAGGTGGAAAAAATACTGAACAGAAAAAGTATTCTTCTTTATTATACGACCACTTCAGTCTTGCCAGGCAAAAAGAAACTGGCTCTGTGTGGTCTATATTCCAGCAGGACTCGAAATTTATATGCTCATCCATATTTCCGTTAAAAATAATATAAGCTTCCCATTCAAATGGATTATATAATCGCAAAAAGAAACTGGCTCTGTGTGGTCTATATTCCAGCAGGACTCGAAATTTATATGCTCATGCATATTTCCGTTAAAAATAATATAAGCTTCCCATTCAAATGGATTATATAATTGTTGCCTCCCATCCTGTCTGAGAACTGACTGAAATTAAAATCTAGAAGGAAAAGCATAGCTTACAAAATGAAGTACAATGGTTGAACCATTTGAAATTGCCACTTTTGGGGGCCGGCCCGGTGGCGCACTGGATAGTGCGCCGCTTGGGAAGCATGGCGGCGCTCCCGCCCGAGGGTTCGGATCCCACATACGGACCGGTTCCCACTCACTGGCTGAGTGAGGCGCAGGAGCGACACCGAGGGTTGCGATCCCGTTGCTGGTCCCCGGTCCGGTACGGGGGCAACACTGAGGGTTGCGATCCGTTGCCGGACACGACAAAAGACAAAAAAAAAAAATTGCCATTTTTGTTAGTAAAAAATGGTTCAGCATTTGCTATTTCTTATTTTCAAACTAATATAAAATCTTTATACATAACAATGAAGACAATTGGAGGGTAATTATAACTGAATGAGAGCTAAAAACTAGACTGATTAATGGATGAGCAAGTGTGAAAAGTCGCTCATCCCAGAATATGAGCGGCTAAGGGAATTTTGAAGACAATCTGTTTGATGTGTTCCTAGAGGTCTGTGGAGTCACAGACAATAGACAGTAAGAACAACAAAGGGCATGGAGCTACTGGGGCACTAGTCCTTAAGCAGAACAAATAAAACAATAGCAGTCCTGTACTCAGGCTTAGACCACAGGCATCTGATATTTACCTTCAAGCAAAACCCCAAGTTGGGTTTTTTCCTGCAAAGCAACAGTTGGAGCAAAGCTAAGGCTCCAAAAACAGCTGTTGGTACTAACAGTAAAGTTACGGTGGTTCCGTCATTGATAGCCAGTCACCTAATGTGGCAGAGCTCATCCTACCCTAGGTGGAGACTCTAGTCAAAATTCCAACTCAGGGGAGAAAATCAAAAGAAAACTGTACTATTGATCAAGCAACAAAGGAAGAGCATAGCATCCTTGTTTCTTACATGTAAGCCATGCTCATGAATAGAGCTGGCAGCATCAAGGAGAAGAACCAAGAAACTCAGACATAAAATCTGAAAGAGAGCAGAGCTCACTCAGGGAACAGAAGAGAACTTAATAGAACCCAATCTATAATAAAAATTTTAAGAAAGTATTACATTTCTAACATTGAAAGAGTGTGCTATGTAAAAGGAGCAATTAGAGACCAAGAATATTGTCACATTTTAAAATAATAATGGTAATTTTTTTTTTTTTAAGAATTGGAAAAAGTAGATAAAAATACAGATACAAATATGAGATACAAAGAACAGATAAAGGAGGTCCCTGAGAAATAAAAACCATATAATGAGAAAACAAACAAGAAATAACAAATGAAACTATCAAACAAATAATGGAAAGATTTCTCAGAACTGAAAATGAGTATTAAAACTTAGAGTGAAAAGGCTTATACAGGCCCCGAAACATAAATTAAAAAAAATTATATATATATATACATATATATATATATGTCTAGTTGTCTCCTTATGAATTCTTAGAACTGCAAAATTTTTAAGGAACATTATTTTCAACTTAGAATTCTATACTAGTCAAACTACAAATTGAATGCAAATCTATTAAAAAATAAATAATATAATAAATAATATAATACATCGAATGACATTGGTGCCTTTCTCTTAACGAAACCATTCTTTAAATGTTACTTCAGGATAAGTTCTGAACGAAAGAGTAAAACCAAAGAGTAATCCATGGAAAGGAACACGTGAGTTCAGGAATCAATGGACTCGACCAGGGGAGTTATGATGAGAGGCAATGAAATAGTATCTGAACAGATGACCTGGACTGTCATTATTTGGTTTAAGACAGGAGGAAGGCAATCTCTATGAGGGAGACATTCAGAAACAGGGAAACGCAAAATGGATAGTTGCATTAAACATTTAGAAAAGTATCGATATATTAAGGCAAATTATGAATAAATAAAAAAAGAGGAAAAACAGTTATAAACTCTAGGAAAATCAAAGTTTTATAAGAGAGTCATGGTCTAATTACAAAGCAAAGTAACCTGTATAAAGAGTCAGGTAGTAACAAGAGTTGATTTCTTTGAACTTGATACTAAGAAAATTCTCCTGTGCATGACACAGAGTGCAGTTATTGGATCAGAGGACAATGAAATGCAATCTTCCTATAATACTTTGTTGGACACCTGAAAAATATTTATATCCTCATAAAATGTGAAATTACTTTTTAGCTTCAACCTAAGGATAGTAGTGTGTGGTAAGCTTTGCTCTAGTTGCAGTATAAAATAGTAGTTAATATTAAATACTTCAACAATGCAAGAGTTAAAGCATAACCTATAGAAGGCAGTATATTTACACAGAAATGAGAAGGAGAAGAAAACAAAGTCAAGAGATACTGCAGAATGTTAATGGAACAAGAAATTGAGCTTAAGTATATTATTTAATGTTGAAAAAGTAACCATTTTATAATGCATTATAATATCTAGTGTAACATATAATACATAATGAATTATAATGTAGTATAGATAATACATATGATATACATGTACTCAAAATGTTCATGGAAAAATAGAATTGAAAGATAATACAAATCTTTCCACGAACTTTTTAAAGTACCCTCATATGTAAAGTATCTTTGGAGAAGAAAATTTTTAAAATGTAGTGTAAGTGAACTAAATTCTTATTTTTTACGTTGGGTAGTCAATAAATATTTTTTATAATTGATTGATCAGGAAATAATTGTGCAATTATATTATCTAAAAGCTTGAGAATTTTTTACTTCTGAAAATAGAATGAAGGTTCAAGAGGAGTGAGGCTGTAGATTTTGGCTTTTTAATAGTGAGTGTTTGTACAATTCTGATTAGGTATCAGGGACATTTACTACTCTGATAAATATTCAAATAGAAAAAAATAGGATAAAATAATACATAAGCATCATATTGGTCTTTATTTTTTCATTGTGGGATTGTAGATGATTTTATTTTCTTGATTTTACATTTTGTATTTAACTATTTGCTATAATGTATATGTGTTTCTTGGTAATAAGAAAAAAACTGAGAGGTATTCATAAATAATTAAAATGTGCCATTTATTGTCTATAATGTCATATACTGTGCTAGAAACTTTATATGTACTCTGCAAAATGATTTATCTGTTATCAGTTCTTTTCACACATGAATAAACTGAAGCTCATTGCAATTTATTAACTAACACGGTTCCCGTAGACTATGTCATGCTTCTAGCCTAGCTTTTGGCCTCCAAAAACTAAGCTACACACTTGCTTTCCAAAAGCTTATGATATGTGTGGTACAGAAAGATTTAATGCAATTCCCCTGAATGGACACTGATTTAAGACCCAGTACACACATTTAAGAAAATGATGAAAAAAAGTAGCAGTTGCCAGAATTAACAGATTTACAAGTTGTTTAAAAAATATTTTGCCCCATTGATCCAATTGGTTTATTCACACTCAATTATTAAACCAGCTGGATATTCTAAATAGCCTTGGTTGCCCTTTCTTGTTTCTGTTGTGTTGACCCTACCCTTGTTAAGAGTATGGATTTTTTTTTTTTTTTACTAGACTGTTTAGCTTCAAAATCCTCTCTTCACCATTTATTAGTTGTATGACATTGATCTTCCTCTTTTGGTGTCTTCATTCCTCCACTGTGAAATAGAAATTAAAAAGTATTGCAGCTGGAAATGTCAGTAGTCTTTCAAACATCTGTTCCTCCCTTTTAAAATTCCAATAGAACCCCAATCGGAGGTCTGGAAATTATTCCAGTCAATATGCCATTTCTCTGGTTCCCATGAAGCTAAGGGTTGCCATGTGACAGTTCAAGACAATAAGATATAAGTGGAAGTCGACTGGGAGTTGTAGAGAAAGTTTGTTCTTTCTTGATATTAAAAAAAAAAAAAAGGAAGATCTGGCTTCTGGGCTCTCCCACCTTTCTCTGTTTTACTTGCTGTTTTAATTGTAAAGACACAATGCAAGGAGCTCGGTCTACAATCTTGTGAACATATGGGAGAGGTGTAGTGGAAAAGCCAAGAGAATTCCTAAAGTTCTAACTGATATCAACAAGACATCAGCTGCTTTGTGAACTGAGAAAAATCAATGGGTCTAGGCCAGGGTAAGTGGTCTTCTGCCATTTGTGGCCAAATGAATTACTAATTGATAGTAAGTCTTTCTTATAGGATTAAATGAAATAATACATAAAAAGAATTACGTTTATTTTATAAAGATAAAATAAACCATATAAAGAATTAAGATTAGGGCCCAGCACATATAAGCAATAATTATTGGCTACATTGGGGTAGAAGAGGAAATTTTAAAGGATGAAAGGGTTTTTCAGCCTAAAATCCAGCCTTTTCCTCTCATTGCTAAGGAAACAAAGATCCCAGAGCATTAAATGACTTGCTCAAGATAACTTATATGATCTTTATTTCTCTTCACAATTTACCATTACGAGATGTTTATTGAGCACCTGCTATATAACAGGTATTCTAAGGGTTCTGTATATAAGTAATGCACTCATAAATCTTACATTCAGCTAAACATATTCCAGGATTAAAACTTTAACCTATTCAGTGTTTCATTGCATCAAACTGTAAAGACTGTTGAGACTGAAATTTAGCTTGCACTTTGGCAGAAAGGAGGTAGACTGATTAAACCACCAACTGCCCTTGCTGTTTATGTAGATTAAGTTTATTGTGAATTTACCATGTAGTTCATAGAATCAAATAAATGATTGAGGTACTAGGATTGGATGGGGCAGAAACAATGGAGAATGCAGCCATCCAGTTAGCAGAATTCAATCTAATCTGAGCACTGACATTAGAATGTTTCAGCTCCAACTCTTTTTTTTCTGTTCTTGAATTCCTCAACTTGATTCAGAGATCAGAAGGGGATGGGGAGGGGGTTGGATTGCCCTAGCTGGAATCACATAATAACTCCTTGGCTAAAAGAGATATGTCACCTTGACAGATAATCCACCATATTGCTCACGATGGGAGAGTAGTAACTCCCCAGTAGAAA
Organism: Galeopterus variegatus; assembly: GCF_000696425.1. NCBI lineage: Eukaryota > Metazoa > Chordata > Mammalia > Dermoptera > Cynocephalidae > Galeopterus > Galeopterus variegatus. Next base: position 61,969 of record NW_007733809.1, read on the forward strand.
ATCACCGTGCTATCTCCATAAGAAAGTTGAATGAACATGGGCTGGCAAAACAATCACCTGTTCATTTACTTAAACCAGGGCTATAGCAAAGGTATAGAATAAGTACGAGGGACTGCAAAATTCAGATAATGCCTCGATTGTGGATGGGATATTAGTTCAAAGGGAAGACAGTATCAAAACTCTAGCCAAGTCCCAGAGTTTAGTTAATCCCTATATGTCATCATGTGGTATTCGTGACAGAAAAGAGACAATAGTAAACTTGCCCTCTTACTCTTGTCAATAAATCTCACCGATTCCCTTTTATATTCCAAGAAGTTCTTACCTGGAATATATAATAGAGTGTTGCTTTTCTCCTTCCTTATATAGATTTTGCAAAAACAGTTTATGAAGTAAAGTGTTGCTCAATCTTAGAAAAATGGGCCAGGCATCAAATTAGCATCTCTCTCTTGCTCACAGGACTATCAGAATGACTAAAGAGTGTCCCTTCCAGCAGAGCAAAATGTCTTATAAGCTGAGAATCAGTTAGACAGACTAGTCTTCCATTGACCCCCATTAGTCCTCTTCTCTTTTACCCTTGATTTTGAAAGAACTTTGCCTGTAATGTTCTTTTTATCACCTCTTGCTGTTTTTGTTGCAATTGATAATGTTTTGATTCCTTCTCTCTGTTTTAATTCTTTATCTTCTACTCCACATGTCCAATGCTGAGGCAATGTTCTTTTTATCACCTCTTGCTGTTTTTGTTGCAATTGATAATGTTTTGATTCCTTCTCTTTTTTTTAATTCTTTATCTTCTACTCCACATGTCCAATGCTGAGGCCAATTGGCAATTCTATTGGGACAATTTATTGATGTGTAACACTTCTTTTAGTAGAACATAGCTAAAAGGGAAAACTTTAGGAATAGTTCATTATTAGAGATATAACATTATTTATATGATGGATATATGGATGGATGGATATCACATATACTATTGGTACACTGCCCAGAATCCCTTCTCATATCTCATTTCTTTTTTTATTAATTACTTTTTATTGAAGCATAATTGATTATACACATTTGTAGGGTACAAATTTGACTATCAGTAGTTGTGTACGACATGTGATGGTCAAATGAGGAAAGTTACCTTCTTCATCATTACAACATGTAATCATTCTTTCTGTTAACCAATGAGAAATTCATTTCTCATTTCTGAGTGCCCCTCTTCCAGCTTCAAAATACTTTTGATTTGAATCAGCTGCACCTGAAAGTCTTATTTTGCAGAATATGCTAGGGCTCCGGGAAACACTTTGCCAATAGGCACAGACAACCAGAAGTGCTTGGAGGTTTATATTCCCCTGACACCCTGAAGCCCTTAGCCAGTGGTGATGGTTGTGGTGGTATGAAGACCTGGCATCCTGTGAGCTCAGGATGAAGGTGCCTTCAATAGGACTTGGCCCGAAACCGAGCCGTTGCTTAGCTTTCTTCCTTTTAGTGTCATGTGCAAAGTCTCCAGTTGTTTTGTCTAAAAACCTGAGAGGACACTGGCACACAGAGTAGACAGGAGGAAAAGCAGTGTAAGATGAAATTGGAGAGAGAACTAAGGGTCAGATCATGCAAAGACTTAAAAGGAATATAGCTGTTATTCAAAGTGCCACAGTTTACACCTACCACCTCGTCCTTCACCATGGGAAAGACTGCAATCAAAGATGGTAGCCTCAGAGGTGGCTGCCACAGTTACAAGGCAATTAGCCAATATTTATGATATTGCCATTGCTGGAAAAGGAAGCATAAGCTGTAACACTAATTTTCTACGAGGGCTGGGACATTTGTTGGCCAGGTTGTACCAAAAGAAACTGCCTATTCTCAACCATGGGAGGATTATCCTTAAACCAAAGCTGGGAATCAAAAATGTGGAGGCACAGTGCTAATACTCAAGGCTTTTTGTACAGGGCTAAGATTAGTCAAATATTGCAAAATCATAATTCAGTTGGCATAGATCCTGACTAAGCTGCACCTCTTGGTTGAACACATCAATAATGGGATTTCTAAAAAATGGCCTAATCAACAGGGACACAGAATATAAAGTATCCTAAACACAACCTATGGCAGAGAAACTGCATCGATCAATTTAGCTTAAAACAACCTTCATTTGGTTCTGTTATGTTCTGCTCCCTAGTGAAGAGACAATTTGTAGCCTATGTTTGGGTAGGATTTGGCCTTAGATTATTGTCTACTTATATGTTAGTGTATCACCACTTTTAAAATCTGCTAACTTTTCTGAAAATAATCCATACATAGAAGTTTGATTTTTTTATCAGGTAATTTTCATTGCACTAGGAAACATTTTTAAAATAATCTAAAATGAAATTATTTTGACATAAGCATAATTTTCCTAAGATTTAGATTTTAATACAGTAAGCTTTGTTTTAGTGCATACTAGACCTCCATGCTTACTAAAACACAGATAGTTTGGTCAGCTGATTACGATGTAAAACATGACTATTAAACAAGAATATGTTTTAGAAGCTGCTTTCATATCCTTAACACAAGAGAAAACAAATTAACAATCATATGGAGAGCAACTCTTTCATTAGTTTACTAAACTTTTATATATTATATTTTGACACATAGGACCACTATTCACAGCATTAAAAATTTATTTCAACTTATAACTTATTAGTAATAATAATATATACAGTTTTATATTTCTGTGTAAAAATCTCAACTATGACTTAAGTGTGAGTGTCATATCCTGCAATTTCTCAGATACTTAGAAGTGGTAGATGCAAATCATATATTTTTTTCTGTTTACTTGAAGATATTTAACACCAGAAAAAGATTAAGGAAAAAGAAACACTCTCCATATGTATGCATACATTTTTATGAGGGGAAAAAAAAGAAATAAGCTATGCCAAAGTGCTATTCATAGCTATTTGCAAATCTAATTTTATGATATTTTAAAGTTTTTGTGGTCCCACCTCAGATAACAGCTGTGGGGCTTGAAATAAATAAAATCCAAATGGATTTAAAATAAAACTAAGGATTTGAATATGATCAGAACTTTAAGTAAATAAATCTTTATCTACTTAGTTTTCTTGGTGTTGTGTTGGAAAAATAGCTTCATTGTCCTCAGTCTAAATGACATCATCCAGTGACGTTGCTAAGTTAGACTGATTGGACCTCTGGCTTTTACAAGATTTCAAGAGGGGACTTTGAGAGACCTACCATGCATTGAGCTACTGTATCACTGACTGATTGGACCTCTGGCTTTTACAAGATTTCAAGAGGGGACTTTGAGAGACCTACCATGCGTTTAGCTACTGTAGATTAAGTGATTTAAAGGCATTACCTTATATACTCCTAAAACCAACCATATACATTATTATCTCCATTTTATAAATGAGACAGTAACTATTAGAGATGCTAATGACTTACCCAGAATAACACGGCTCTTAATCAGCAGAGACAGATTTAGAAACTGAATTTGTTTTAAAAACCACAAAGCTACAATATCTCTTCCAGCACTATCCTAAAAATTGTGATTTATGTGCTTCATAAGCAATCAAATCTACTTACATAAACACTATGTTTCATAGTCACCTAATTGGAATAGAGGTTCTAACTGTCTGATCTAAACTACCCAACTGGGTCACAGTGATCAAACAATTAAAAACAATATTTGGAGTCATGAGTCAGATGAGGCAGGTAAATTAGGTTGAATCATTCCTGTTTTTTCACAGCCGGCAGAGCACAGGGGCTGGAACAAAGCATTGCAGACCCAGGGAATGGGGAATATTTTTCAGAATCCACCTAGTGTGCTTAGAAAAGAAACTTAGGAAAAAAATCAAAGAAATCACAAACTCTTAACTAGTAGATAGGCTAAATCCCTAAATAATTCATACTGCCTATCATTGAGTTATTATAAGTAGAATAATTTGCAATGAAATC
>NW_007733809.1:66324-67109 GCF_000696425.1 Galeopterus variegatus
CTAAATAATTCATACTGCCTATCATTGAGTTATTATAAGTAGAATAATTTGCAATGAAATCTACATGGATTCCTAAATGTTATATACCTATAATGCACCAGGCTTTGACCTTGACTCTTCTATCTGATATATCAAACTCATGCATGTTGATTCTTAATCCACATTGACTTGGCAGATCTACCCCATGAAATTTAATATGTAATTGCCAACATACTACTTTTTCTAAACTGACTTTAAATCAAATCATGACATCTATGGTGAGTTATCCCAGAAGACAGATTAGAACCGTATATTATTAATTTACTAAGAAAAGCCATGTGCCAAGAACATCTGTTGGGAAACAAGAAAGCTGACTGGAAATTCTACTTCTAATTTAATATTGTTTTTCCTTTTATTGATAGGAAATTATAACTGGCAAGAATGGATGGTATGATTAAGAGGAGACTCTGACTTAGAACAAGAGGATGAGGCATTTGTGCTTAGCCTTGTGAATGCTTTGCAGCTTGGGACCAAACAAATCCACATTATTAGCACCTCAGAATCTTCAACTTCTCCCTCTCTCACTTTACGTTGCCCCATCAATCTTATAAGGTTTGTTTCTCTTCTGTTCCATTCAAGGATCTTTGCTCTAATAAAAAGCAAAATTTAGGAAGTTTTCTCATTCTGGATATACTTTTTACTGCCCAAAGTACAGCACAGAGAATTAACTTTTCAAAATCCAAGTGATAAAAAAGGAAGGAAAAGAGATTAAAGAACATGAAAGTGCTGTAGAGATAGACTCAATA
>NW_007733809.1:68426-70049 GCF_000696425.1 Galeopterus variegatus
AAAAAAAATGATAAGGCAGATCAATGATTCAAAAATAGCATTGCCACTTGTCCTTTTGTCAATGTAAAACTTGCCTAGAACAGTCTATTTTGGGATATAAAATACCAAATGTACAAGGGCACCTCAAAATTCATGAAAAAATGGAATGAAAAGATAATATGAATTCTTCCATGAACTTAAGACCCCCTCACATGTGTATTTATGTGTACACTTGGCCTCTGTAACAATATCCTTGTTTTCCTCTCCTAGTGAGATATAGATAAAATATTTAAATGGCTTTCTAGAGAGGAGAAGCCACGCCAAGTTATTTCATTTCCTCATTCTTAAGTTTTCAGAGAGAAAGTATAGTATTTGCTAAATGACCTACTATGAGCAGGATTTTCCAAGATTTCCTGGATTTGGCCAAGAAAAATGATCTCACAACATCTCTCCAAAGCATGGCTTAGAGGAGAGTAAACACTGATTTAAAATCTTAAGGTAGGCAAACTTTCCATGTTCCTTAAAAATGTCCACCACTATGCCTCAGCATATCTCTAGTTCAGTTCATAGGTCTGCCACACACACAAAGTTATTCCCCAGCAGTGATGAAAGATTTATTAAATTCAGATGATATTCAAGATTTGTATTTTGAAATTCTTGTTCATGATTAACATTTTGTTTAAAAAGGACTAACGGTGTAAGCTGAATATAAAAAAAATGTTTCCAGCCTAATTTTTTTTTTATTTTCAAGTTTGTAAAGGGAAGTCCCTATTTCTCCACCCAAGCTAGTCAATACGTTAACAAAGTTGACCATTTAAAACACACATTCTATTTTTTCCTGTAATATGAACATATATTTTTATGGAGAATTTTACTGAACATAGAAAATTTTAGAGTGGGAAGGGTCCTGGCTGTTCATGAGCTCCAAATCTGCAAATCTGGATTTTCACCTATGAACAATAAATTTGTACATATAAATGATTACATAATATTCCACTATAATTATCTATAAAAATGTATTGCATCATGTGATTTAATTGACAGGTAAATATAACTTCAGGCAAGTCTGGTTTTAAGAGCTTAAACAATGTCATCAATGCCCAGCTTTTATTAATATCTTAGTTAACATTTTCCTCTGTGTTGGCTTAATTTTAAAATTCCAAGTGATAGGAAGACAGCTAGTCACAGCCTATCAAGTTAGCAGAATAGATATGACATCTCACTTTCAGCATTTCCAAAAGGAAACATTCCCATAATCTAGCTCACGGGCTCTAAGGACCACGTGCTCATCCCTGACTAATCATTATAACCATGTTGGTATCATGTTCAGAATGTCTAGGCCACGTTTTAGGTTCTCTCCTAGAGTCAGGAGTGGAGCCCCATGTACTAGAGAAGCACATTTATTAAGAATAGGAGATGTCAATAGAGGAAAATTTGAAAAAGTACCAGAAGGAGGAGAAACGAATGCTAAATGGCCAAGCCCAGCAATACCACCACATGGTCCAGCATTCTCATTGTGTAGAGATAACTGACAAACACCTAGGGTAAATCATCGTGCAGGGCCAAACGCTGGGTGTGGCACTAGTGATATTAGTACCAAAATCTCTAATTCACCAGTCATTTTCTATATCTGAGCAGCTACAG
>NW_007733809.1:70460-77934 GCF_000696425.1 Galeopterus variegatus
AAATACCACCACATGGTCCAGCATTCTCATTGTGTAGAGATAACTGACAAACACCTAGGGTAAATCATCGTGCAGGGCCAAACACTGGGTGTGGCATTAGTGATATTAGTACCAAAATCTCTAATTCACCAGTCATTTTCTATATCTGAGCAGCTACAGATTTTGTTCAGTTTTCATTGAAAAGAGACATCTGCCTAATTCACTTCATTTCATTTGAAGAAACATCTAAAACATGGCTGTGAGCCAACTTCGCCCCATTTAAATAACATATTGATTTTTCTCTTCTATATTATTTTTGAGCAATACATAGAAAATTATCAACATGTTAAGATCCAATATAAAAAAAAATGATTCAAGCCCTCAAAGTCTATGGATATAATTTAGACTGTACATTAAAATATTATAAGCAAGAAGTTACCATATTGTTCCTAAAAATATAGCATGTAATTTGTAGACTTGGCTTATTTGGTTTGCTGATTTAATATTTAACCGAGCCAAATACGTGATTTTAGAGGGTATGTAATAGGATTAAACCATGGCAGTTGTCATGGATTAGCAAAGCGGCTCAGAGGATGTAGAAAGAATTGACATTTAATGAATAATATATTATAGGTAGTATACTAAGTATTCTCTTTAAATCTATTTATCTATAGATGTGTATATTATATTATTAGTATATCATAGTTCTCACCACATTGGGTTTCTTTGTTTATTAAATGAGACAAAACAATATGATGTGATTTATTAATACTATTATCATTTATTTGTTTACAGGATGGTGCAACATAGCTGCATACAATTATACAAGATCAACTAATACATAACAGAGCCTTTATTTAACCTATCATTTTTCCATACTGCCCATATTTTCTCTAATAAGCCTCCCACGGAGACCTGAGTTCTTAAAGTGTTTATTAAATGGTTGTACTATTTGGTAGGTGTAGCAATTATAATAATAATACACTATTACATTAAGTGTTAAATTTTAAAGAGTAATTACAAGTATAAGGAATAAAAATAAAACAAAACACTTTTCTTTCTTGCTAAATTGCAAATAGCATAAACTAAGATGGATGGATGGATGGATAGATAGATAGATAGATCTATCGATGAATCAGTCGATCCCTTGGTGAGTATGCTTTCCTGTTTTCACGGAATGGAAAAGTAGATAGGTTTATTAGGCATGATGTTTCCTTAGCAACAGCAGCCACAAGAAAAATATAGCACACATTCCCTCTAATCATATATCTATCTATGGAATGATTCATCCTACGTGCATCAGACAGAGCAATCATTGCTCAGCACATCTCTACTGATTCCACACCTCCTCAGAATCCTCAAGGGGCTCCCCAGTTCTTCCAAAATAAAAGTCAAATCAGGTTTGTTTGACTTTCAAACTTTTTAACCAGTCACCTCTCAGCAACCTTTTATTTTTAAAGACAGGTTATTTAGGTAAAATTTATTCTTTTTGGTATATAGTTCTAGAGTTTGATTAATGTATACAGTCATATAATTACCATTACATCCAATATAAACTTCAGCTAGTGAAACCTGAATTTTGCACAGGGCCATTAGCTAGAAGAGAAAGTCACCAGGATCTTCTTATCTCCCTTCATAAATTGCTAATGTCTATTTCTAATACCCCATTTACAACTGATTTGGTCTGGGGATTACAGATTACCCAGAGAATGACCAGAATAGGTTCCTATTTTGTGGTTTCTGTGCTTCTAATAATTCTCTATGTTTAATATTTATCTAATATTTTTCGTGTAAAACAGATACTTATGAAATATTTTGCATTTTTTCAGATTGTATTCCATGACAAATTGAATATTATGTTCGTTCTTTGCCCTTAGTTAAAACAATGGATAGGTAAAGTGACAGAGATAGGGTTAAGGGAAAGACCCTAACAATCAGTGTTTTTATTTGTGAGAGATGATTTTCATTTAGCTCTAGAAAAGAGACAGGAATAGACTAACTGATTCTCAAGCATTTCGTGTCCAGATACGTTATTCAATATTCATTTTAACAAAATTTTTCTATTCAAATGGATAGATACTATAAAGAACTAGTATGAATATATGTATAAAACTGAGGCTGGCTGGTTAACTCAGTTGGTTAGAGTACAGCCTTGTAACACAAAGATGAAAGGTTCAGATCCCTGTACTGGACAGCCCCCCCCCCCAAATATATATATGTATAAAATATAATCTCATATGCTCAGTGATTTCTAGTCAAATAGATTATAATATTATTATGAAATTTAAGTGCCATGTATTTATTTAAAAAACATTTGCTGAGAACATACTATGTACTAGACATAGTGATGTAACTCTTGTTCTTAGAACTTGTGTGAAAATTATCACATAAAAATTAGTATGAAGAAAGAATGAGTCTACCTCAAGAAAGATATGGAAAGCTCTGAAGAGAATGAACATTTAAGATAGAGTTTTAAGATTAGGTAGACGATTTTCCAAGTAGGAAAGGAGACAAGACATGATAGAGTGTGAAAAGAAAATAAGCAGAAATAGAAGGGAGCATGAACACATACCCCATTTGTTGTGGGTTGAGTTGTGTTTGCCCCTCAAATATGCTGAAATGCTAACCTCGGTACCTGTGAATGTGACCTTATTTGGCAATATAGGATCTTAGCAGGTGTAATTAAGATGTAAATTAAGATGTTCATACCGGAGTACTGTGAACCTTTAATTCAGTATAACTAGTGTCCTAATAAGAAAGGAGAAGAGACGCAGACACACACACACACACACACACACAGGAGAACACCATGCGAAGACGGACACACACAGAGAGGGAAGACAGCCTTGTGACGACGGAGGCAGAGACCGGAGTGATGAAGCTGCAAGCCGAGGACCACGCAAGATTGCCAGAAGCCTTCAGAAGCTAAGAAAGGGACAGGGAACACATTTTTTTCTCAGAGTTCCCAAGAAGCAAGCAACCCTGATGACACCTGGATTTCAGACTTTTAGCCTTCTAACCATGAAAGAATATATTTCTGTTGTTTTAACCCACCCAGTTTGTGGCAATTTGCTACAGCAGTCCTGGGAAACTAAAACACCAACCTCAAAAAATGATGTTTTAGAGCTGTCAAAAAATAGAGCACTTAGGTATGAAAACACATAGACAGAAATGGTGAGAAGGAAAGATAAAGTCTCATGACTATGGACCTTGTGTGAGTAAGCTAAGGAGTTAAACTTTTAGCATATATTAATACAGAAGTTTTTTATTCAAGGCAGTTACATTCTTATATTTGTTTATTAAAGAGAGCAGGATTTGCAAAGGATGATAATTTTGAAGGGCAAACAACTATCGCTATGTAGACAAGAGAGAAGACAATTGCAATTTCCTAGTTGAGGGGTAAAGATGGCTATATTATTTATCATCAGACAGGCAGGGCCCACTCTACATGACTGTGCTGTATTGGACGGAGCCTACAGAATAGTCTTTGATGTCTTTCCCATCATGCATCAAGGGATCTATCCAGTTTTTCATTTCTATTTTCTCTGGAAATTAAGGCCCTCATTAAAAAGATGGCCAGAGTGGGAAATAACTTGAAAATTGTATGGACAATGTCTGATGAATGAAATTTTAGGAGCAAGAGACTTAAAATGCACATCACGAAACCCTATGGCAAACTATAAAGTTTGCATATATTGAAAACTGGGATTTTGACCTCACTATTACTAGCTGGGAAAACTAGCCTTGAACTGTAATTAATTCTTGGGCTGGATCTGTTATAAACTCACATTTCATTACCCAGAGGTTGATTTTTTTCGTGTAAGCTGAGACTTTCAATAACAAGTAAAGCTGAATGATTATTCACCAATTTTAAATAGTNGGAGTGATGAAGCTGCAAGCCGAGGACCACGCAAGATTGCCAGAAGCCTTCAGAAGCTAAGAAAGGGACGGGGAACACATTTTTTTCTCAGAGTTCCCAAGAAGCAAGCAACCCTGCTGACACCTGGATTTCAGACTTTTAGCCTTCTAACCATGAAAGAATATATTTCTGTTGTTTTAACCCACCCAGTTTGTGGCAATTTGCTACAGCAGTCCTGGGAAACTAAAACATCAATCTCAAAAAATGATGTTTTAGAGCTGTCAAAAAATAGAGCACTTAGGTATGAAAACACATACACAGAAATGGTGAGAAGGAAAGATAAAGTCTCATGACTATGGACCTTGTGTGAATAAGCTAAGGAGTTAAACTTTTAGCATATATTAATACAGAAGTTTTTTATTCAAGGCAGTTACATTCACATTCTTATATTTGTTTATTAAAGAGAGCAGGATTTGCAAAGGATGATAATTTTGAAGGGTGAACAACTATCGCTGTGTAGTCAAGAGAGAAGACTATTGCAATTTCCTAGTTGAGGGGTAAATATGGCTACATTATTTATCGTTAGACAGGCAGGGCCCACTCTACATGACTGTGCTGTACTGGACCCAGCCTACAGAATGGTCTTTTCTTTTTTTCTAAAGATGACCGGTAAGGGGATCTCAACCCTTGGCTTGGTGTTGTCAACACCACGCTCAGCCAGTGAGCAAACCGGCCATCCCTATATAGGATCCAAACCTGTGGCCTTGGTGTTATCAGCACCGCACTCTACCGAGTGAGCCATGGGCCGGCCTTACAGAATGGTCTTTGATGTCTTTCCCATCATGGATCAAGGGAACTAACCCCAGTTTTTCCTTTCTAGTTTCTCTGGCAATTAAGGCCCTCATTAAAAAGATGGCCAGAGTGGGAAATAACTTGAAAATTGTATGGACAATGTCTGATGAATGAAATTTTAGGAGCAAGAGACTTAAAATGCACATCACGAAACCCTATGGCAAACTATAAAGTTTGCATATATTGAAAACTGTGAAACCCTATAGCAAACAATAAAGTTTGCATAGATTGAAAACTGGGATTTTGACCTCACTATTACTAGCTGGGAAAACTAGCCTTGAACTATAATTAATTCTTGAGCTGGATCTGTTATAAACTCACATCTCATTACCCAAAGATTGATTTTTTTCATGTAAGCTGAGACTTTCAATAACAAGTAAAGCTGAATGATTATTCACCAATTTTAAATAGTNTTGTCAGTCTAAAAACTGAAAGAGGCATCAGAGTAGGGGACATATTTCCTTTACTCATATACTTTTCTTTTTCTATCCTCTTTTGCATGATAATATTAGGAATATTCTTACTATCAATTAAGTGATCTTCCTTGTTCTCACAATGAGAGCAGCTGCTTCAAGCAAACCTTCCCCTTTTCAAAAAACTTTCAAAGTGTCTTTTGGTGTTATTACTCATTTTTTGAGATTCATAATTAAATTCCTGGGGACAAGTGGATATCATTTAGAAGGCAATTCAGCTCTGTGGTCTTATACAGATGTCACAAAAATCATCTCTGATGGATAATTTCAGAAACAATAAAGGCATCATTAACTAGAGTAACTTGGAGAAGAATGAGTAAAAGCCAGTTATTTTGACAGTACTCGAGTTAAATAGGGGTTACAGTCAAAACCTCCACATCATTGTTAACTTTATCAGTATTCAAGCTGAGACATTCTTTCAGAACTTCAGTGTTTGCTTTGGTTTTGTTGAAATAATTCATATGAATATGTCAGCTGCCTGACTCAGTGAACAAAATGTTATGGAATTTCAATGTAAGAAGCACATGTGGGTTAAAAGAAAACCAAATCCCTTTGTATGTCCAAGTGATTTTGATGAGGACCTAGGGAAGAATTAATATGACTTATGAATGCTTTCCTGTATGTAGGTAGAATCAATAATTCTGAAGAATAAATAGAATATTCAAAAGATTATTCTAAAAGGAACTAGCAGAAAGGTCAGTGCAAAATGTAATGATACGAGTATATAATAAATTATGTTTTCCATATAGAGAGATGGATGGTTTGATGGATGGATGGTTAGGTAGGTAGGTACGTAGATAGACAGATAGAGAATACTGATAGAGATAGAGAAGTTGTTATGGGTACAGTGTGTTCCCCAAAAGTTCATGTGTTGGAAAGTTGATCCTCACTGTAAGAGTGTTAAGACGGTGGGAAATCTGATGATCATATTTGAATAGTGGGGCTTTTGAGAGGTGATTAGATTGTGAGGATTGTGCCCTCACGGTGAATGGATTAATGCATTCAGGAAGTAATAAATGATCATGGATGTGGACTGGTGGCTTTACAAGGAGCACCTGAGAGAGCTCTTGCCATTCTTTCGTGCTGTGAAAACCTGCATTGCCAGGGTACCCTGCAGAGAATTTCCACCTAGAAAAAGGCCCTGACCAGTTGTGCCCCCTGGACCACGGACTTCCTAGTCTCCAAAACTGTAAGAAATAAATTTCATTTCTTTATAAATTACCCAGTTTTAGGTATTCTGTTATAAGTAACAGAAAACTGACTAATACAGTAAAGATTGATACTAGGTCTATACCATAACCTCATTTAATTTAACATAAGAGAAAATCATCAATCAAAGTGCAGAAAATTCTATTTCAGAATCCAAACGTTGTTAGAATTGACTGTAATAAAAATATTTTGCCATAAGGCTTTTCATGGTACATTAAAATGAAGAAAAATATTTTCCCATTTACTAATAGGTCAAGTCACTTGCTTTCAGTGATCATAATGAATTATCTAGGAAAAGAGAGAGAAGAAATCAAGAAAAGATTAGAACATTCATACATAGATGAGTCCACAATTAATAAAGTTTTGTGGTGGATTATTTTTTCCTTTTACAAATTACATTACAGATCCAATAAATGAAATTTGTACTACCTTTAGGCAAAATTGAGACCAGTAGATGAAAACTGCAACACATTGTCTTGAAGTTGTGTCAAGACGAAAATTTGAAAACATTTAAAAATTATTTCATGGCTATACAATTTATATTCAATAAAGTGCACAAATCCTAAGTTCATTTTGATGAGTTATGACAATTGTATATGATCATGCAACCAACACCCTAAATAAGATATAGAACATTTTCATCACCCTAGGGATTTTTTTCATATGCCTTTCCATTTAATTTCCACCCAGAAGTGGAAACCACTTTCTGATTTCCACCAAAACAAACCAGTTTGTTTTACCTGTTCTTGAATTCTTTTTTTTTTTTTTCCTTTTTTGTCTTTTTTTCGTGTCCGGCAACGGATCGCAACCCTCAGTGTCGCGCCCGTACCGGACTGGGGACCAGCAACAGGATCGCAACCCTCGGTGTTGCTCCCATACCTCGCTCAGCCAGTGAGCGGGAACCGGTCTGTATGTGGGATCCGAACCCTCAGCAGGAGCACCTCCGCACTCCCAAGCGGCGCACTGTAGCAGTGCGCCACCGGGCCGGCCCCTGTTCTTGAATTCTTGTAAATTAACTCATATAGTGTGTAATTTTTTGTATGTCTGACTTCTTTCACTCAACATAGCATTTTTAAGATTCATGCATGTTGTTGCATGTGTC
>NW_007733809.1:78649-78935 GCF_000696425.1 Galeopterus variegatus
TGTCTGACTTCTTTCACTCAACATAGCATTTTTAAGATTCATGCATGTTGTTGCATGTGTCATTAATTTGTTCCTTTTTATTGCTGAATAGTATCCTATTGTAGGAATATACCAGAATCTGTTAATTCATTTTCTGCTGGATAGACATTGAGTTGTTTCTAGTTCTTGTCTACTATAATTAAGGCTGCTGTAAGCATTCTAAAGTAAGCCTGATTGTGGAAATACATTTTATTTTTATTTGGGTAAATACCCTACACCAAAATTGATGGGTCATAAAATTTAATTG
>NW_007733809.1:79276-81762 GCF_000696425.1 Galeopterus variegatus
TTTATGGTAATTTTATAGCAGCAATAGAAAACTAATATAATATGCATCCTTACCAATTTGGTGTTCTGCCAATCTTTTCCATTTTTTTCATTCTAGTGGGTGTGACGTGGTTTAGCAATATCATTTTAATTTGCTTCTTCTTAGTAACTAATAATGTTGAATACATTGTCATTTTTGGGAGGTCATTTATGTATCTTTTCTTGTAAAGATTTTTTTAGGTCTTTCACCTATTATTTTACTAAGTTGTCTTTTTTTTTATTCTTATGTGGATTAGCAGCAGCTTTTATGTATTTTTATTTTTATATATTTTTATTTTTATAGAGATTCAAGTTCTCTATAGATATATGTGTTATCTAGTATATGGCTCACCTATTAATTTTCTTAACATTGTCTTTTAATTAAGTTGTAAGTTTTAATTTTGGTAAATTGCAGTTATGTATTATTTTCTTTTATGTTTAGTGTTTTGTACCCTATGAATTTGTTGCCTACCTCAGTGTTACTAAGTTATTCTCTTATGTTTTCTTCTGGAAGGTTTATGGTTCTAATTTTTGCCCTTAGCTCTATGGTTCATTCCTAATTAATTTTTGTCTGTGGAGTAAGAGTCAAGATTATTTTTTTTTCCAGTACCATAATCCAATTGTTTAAAAACCATTTATTAAAGACTTTCCTTTACTCATTGAATTCGCTTGACACCAAAAAATATTAACTTTTCATAAAAATAATTGACTTATAAATAGGCAGACAAACTATGCTTTTATTTTACAGCAATGTAAATAATGGGAAACTCACACAAGGACTTGTTAGAAGCTAACTAGTACTGGTCTTATCTCAGTACATACAAAGATTTACTTTAGCCATTTTTAAATAAGAAATTTTTAGGGCTCAATGTATAGATTAGGACAGAGAAAGCATATGGTAGAATAAACTAATTTTTTGATTGGAGGGTGGTTTTTCTAAGTGATCTTGATAAAGACAAGATGGAAACATGAAAATTTAATGAAAAACTATTTGTGACACTGAGGAACATTTTAGCTTTTGAGCCACTTTTCAATTATGGAATGAGATTATTCTGTACTTGTTCATAATTCCTAACATTCTTTACCAAAACTCACAAATTTTCCGCATTAGGAAGAATCCATTTAGTATGTATAGAGTGCGCAGGTGCTCAGGTGGTTAAGAATCAACACATTCAGCTGTCATGCTACACATTCTTGGAGAACAACCTTAATGGGCATTTTCCCACCTGTTCAATTCTTCTGTTTTCATCTCCCTAGGTTCATATTTCACAAATGGCTCTAATTATAGTATTTATTATTGACCTCAGGCAAATAAGTTTGAAAGAGTGGAAAAAACATATGCATTTTGTCTCCATGGATAGCAAATCACTGAGCTATTATTCCTGGGGAATCCCAATTCAAGAGAAATCACATAGACAGGCTTTTGCCCTAACACTAATCAGCTGCCTGTGCTGTATATATTTCAGCTCCTTTGCTGTGTCTATTTCTCTTTGCAAAAAACACAAAAAACAAAAAACTGTATTTACTAATCCTCTGCAACTTCACTTCTAGCTGAAGAATAACTCTTCATCACTTTTCATGTCTTATTATTTTGCTCTATTGTGTCAGATTTTACCTAGTATCATCTATCAGGTTGGGAATCAAAAAATGAAAATTATGACTATACAACTCAGGTAGTTATCTGCTGACCAATGTCAATCATCATTTTAAATCCTGCTAACTGACAAAGAGCCCTAATTGTTGTAAATAAAACATTTTACCTGAGTTACCTGAATAGCAGTCTTAATAATCTCTTTTTATTTTATGGGTGGAGATAAGGCTCCGCAGCAAAAAAAAAAAAAAAGAAATGATGTTATCTTGGTCACCGAGCACATATATGAACCTAGAACTTATCAAATCATGTGTGATCTTTTATTTTTTTGACTGAAAGGGACTAAATTTGCTGCCCAGAGAAGTCACTAGGGAGCAAGGAAAAACAAGCAGATAAGTTTATCTGGTGTCAAAGTTCTCAAGGAAACCTTGCTTCTTATAAGAGGTGGACAATGTCAGGGCTCATGGATTTTCCCAGGGCAGAAGGCAGAGGCAGTTGTCTCTCATCTTGAAAAGACTCATTCCATTCATCATGTCTGTTGAAGTTCCATAGACCTTGCCAAAATATCTGATTCAAATATGACCCATCCAAATGCCAAAGGCAAAAGCAAACAAAGTAAATATATTTTTCCCAAACTTTAAATTAGTACTTACTGTATTATTCTTTGTTATTCATCAGGAATTATTGTTGACTTTATTATATAAAATATAACAACAAATACTTGTGCTCGTGGTCTTTCTGTTTTAGATATGTTTTACTCTAATTATACCACTTCAGTGAAATTAATTATATGTCTCTGAGCTAAATTCCTTTATATCTTATTCATATAGGACAGACAGAGTAGATATTAAAATTATTACTGGTTTGAAATAAGTGGG
>NW_007733809.1:83144-91089 GCF_000696425.1 Galeopterus variegatus
TTCCTACTTCAGCCAAGGCTCCAAGGACCTTTTTGCCAGTTACCTAGCTCATAGACCTGCGGGTGAAGGGTTTTTGAATGGGCTCAAGGGGTCTGTGAGCTCCAGACCCCAGCTCTAGCTCTACAATCTAGAACTGAAAGCTCCTCCTGGAACTTGCCATCATTAGGCCAGTTACATTCTCCAGTGTTATATACAATGCGGGCATACTCCAGAGTCAACTGGTTCTGAATTCTGTCTCATCATATTACTTATCACCATGAAATTATTTTCCAATTTGTCTTTATTCCTTTAAAATTGTCATAGTTAAGATTTATGTAAATAATCTAGGTGCTTGTGATTCTATTATTTCTACATATATTATTCTATTCTATTATTCTATTTTTTCAAGAGAACTGAATTCCAATAAATTAGTTCACTTAGATTACAATGCTACAAAAAATCCTGCATGGACTGACCTCTAAGTGATTATTCCAGCTAAAGTAAATCCAGGCAGACACCATCCTATTGTTAACAAACAGGCTTAATCATTAACCAAAAATATGTATAAATGTCTATTCTAATATATATAATGTATCTTTATGTAATACTCCATCTTTGAGTAGAATACATTTTTACATTGTCCACTGTCCAAAACGATAACATTTTCAGGATTTTCTTAGAATCAAAATCTATCAAGGTCCTTGAAATACAAGGTATAATTAGTTTCAAAATAAACTTGAGAACTTATTCATATGTCAATGGAAAACATTCATATAATTAATGTTATTAATTTAATGTAATTCTTTTATAATTTATCAGTTTTTCAGTTGAGAAAACTATTAATAATAGTGGTTAAATCTATGATAAATTGTATACTTGTGTCTTAATTTCTATTTCTTTTCTGAGAACATATTATCCTTTGACTTATTTTCTGTTAGCCAGATATCATCTTTAATTGAAAAAGATCTCCATTACATATGGAAAAATTGGGGGCATGAGTATAAGTATTAACTAATTTTGAAAAAAAAATCAAAGAAATGTTCAAACCTCCTTTGCTTTATTAAAACAGTGTTGTATTCTGTTGTGTTAAACTATTGAAAAAACCAAATGGAGACATGTATTCTCTGAATTAACGAGCATCATAAAGATAGAATAAATATTGCTGACACTGAACTTTTAATATAATACCCTTTCAAGAAACACATTTGTCTAGCAAAATAAGAAAGGTTGTGTGTATGTGTATGTGTGTTTTCTCTATATATACTCTGACTTCATCCCCAAAATACAAGCTAATGGTATGTGAAAGGGCTTTAAGTTTTTCACTCAAAATAATCATGTTGAGATAAAAAAGAACAGGCCCTCTTGGAAACAGATTGTATATCACAGGTCTAAGATAAACACTCCTTTTAACTTCATTCTCAACAGGATGAGCTTTTGTGGCCTTGGCATTTATTATTTATTGTCCATGGCAAAATGGAGAATCACAAATAGAAATGAACACATTTCCAAATTTTAAAAACTAAAAGAAAGAAAGAATTTAAACAGGATTGAATTAAGTAGCAATGAATTAGGATGGCTATAGCTGTTGGATTCCAATAGTTTCTAAAGCTACGTTCTTCCTCCAAGCACAAGAGTGTTGCTTCAGTCACCTCCTATACATTCATTCTCCTTCTCTCTTTAGAGAAGGTAATATATTCATTATTACTCTGGGGACATCAGACTTGCAAAGCTGTACTAAGAGAAGAATCATCCAGGTGCACTTTCTTGAAAGGGCTACAGGTATCTTGGCTGTGGTAGTTGACCTCAAGAAATCCCTGGAACATTTTTCCTAATCATCATCAGTTTTGGTAAATTGTATTCTTATATTCTTAAAATATATTTTCATCAATGTAACATTGCTTGTGATTCAATCAAGTTGGTAGTAAAATAGAATTAAAAAGGTAACATTAAATCTTTCCACATTCAAGTTTTTGAAGAACCCTCATATAATGAAGCATAAAACCTCCAAAACATTTGAAGTATGTTTGGAAAGATCCTTCATGGCCAGAAACTCATGCAACCCTAAGGAAACCTTTTTCATTTTGAAATACATCTTCCATAGACNGCCAGAAACTCATGCAACCCTAAGGAAACCTTTTTCATTTTGAAATACATCTTCCATAGACCGCCTCTCTAGCCTTTCCAGACTTGTTTTACTTGAGATTGTAACAAAGTCTTCCTTATCTTTATGTGGCAAGCCTTTAATGTTCGATCAAACGTTTCTCTTCTCCCACCTTACTTATAAGTTATCTCTGTTCCATCTTAAACATTCCCAAGACCTTAACTGTATTTCCTGCTACAAATGGTAGTTTCTCTACTGCTGTTCTGTTTTTGTTTTTTATTTTTATTTTTTTGCCTTTTTTTCCCAGCTCTAATGGAGTATAATAGACAAATAGAAATCATATGAATTTAAGATGTACAACTGTATGTTTAGATATACATATTAGTATACACTGTGAAATGGTCACCACAACCTAATTCATGTATCAATCACCTCACATACTTATCTTTGTGTGTGTGTGTGTGTGGTGAGAACACTTACGATTTACCCTCGTCAAATTTCAAGCATACAATACAGTATTATTAGTTATAGCCACCGTGATATACATTAGATCTCCAGAACTTACTCATCTTGCATAACTGAAACTCTGTACTCTTTGAGCAACGTCACCCCATTGCCTCCACTCCAAACCCAACCCCATCCTTTCACTCGATGCTGTTGTGAGTTCAACCATTTTAGATTCCACATACAAGTGAGATCATGTAGTACTTGTCTTTCTGTCTGGATTATTTCACCTAGTATAATGTCCTTCAGGTTCATCCACATTGTTGCAAATGGAAGGATTTCCTCATTTTTTATGGCTGAATAGTATTCCATTATATGTATACTCTTATGCACACACACAGTTATTTCGAAAGGTACATGGAAAGATTTGCATTATCTTTCTACTCTATATATCCATGAACTTTTGAAGTACCCTTGTGTGCGTGTGTTTGTACAATTTCAAGAGATATATTATATTATACGTTATGTCACATTATATTATTTTTGAAAGGTACATGGAAAGATTTGCATTATCTTTCTACTCTATATATCCATGAACTTTTTGAAGTACCCTTGTGTGTGTGTGTTTGTACAATTTCAAGAGATATATTATATTATACGTTATGTCACATTATATTATTTTATACTGTTATATTATGTTATGTTATATTATATTACATATTTACTTGCCAAGAGGGTAGACATTGCCAAGAGGGTGTGTGAATCTGTATGTATAACAATTTCTTTACCCATTCATTCACTGACGGACATTTAAGTTGTTTTCATATCTTAGCTACTGGGAATAGTGCTGCAATAAACATGGGAATTAAGATACCTCTTTGAGATAGTGATTTTATTTTGTTTGCATATATAGCTCAGAGTGGAATTGCTGTATCACGGACATTTAAGTTGTTTTCATATCTTAGCTACTGGGAATAGTGCTGCAATAAACATGGGAATTAAGGTAACTCTTTGAGATAGTGATTTTATTTTGTTTGCATATATAGCTCAGAGTGGAATTGCTGTATCATCTGGTAGTTCTATTTTTAATTTCTGAGGAGCCTCCATGCTGTTTTCCTTGATGGCTGTACTAATTTACATTCCCAACAACAATGTACAAAATTTCCCTTTTCTCTAAATCTTTGCAAATACTTGTTATTATTTGTCTTTTTGTTAATAACCATTCCAACAGATGGGAGGTGATATCTTCCTGTAGTTTTGATTTGCATTTCCCTAATAATTAGTGATGTTGAGCAACTTTTTATATACCTGTTGGGCATTTTTTGGTGTTTCTTAAAAATTATTTTGCTATTGAGTTGTATATGTTTCTTATATATTTTTTATATCACGACCTTATCAGATACATGGTTTGCAAATATTTTCTCTTTCTGTAGATTGCTTTCTCATTCTGTTGATTGTTTCCTTTGCTATGCAGAAGGTTTTAGTTTGACATAGTCCTGCTTGACTATTTTTGCTTTTGTTGCCTGTGCCTTTGGTGTCATATCCAAAAAATCATTGACAAAACCAACATCAAGTAGATTTTTCCCCATGTTTACTTCTAGGAGTTTTATAGTTTCAGGTCTTACATTTGTGTCTTTAATCCATTTTGAGGTAGTTTTTGTATGTGAGTATGGTATAAGATAAGGGTGTAATTTCATTCTTTTGAATGTGGATATCCAGATCTCCCAACATCATTTATTGAAAAGAATATCCTTTCCCCATTGTGTATTCTTGGTGCCCTTGCCAAAGATGAGTTAACCATGTATGTGTGGATTTATTTATGGGCCCTCTATTCTGTTCCATTGGTCTATGTGTCTGCCTTTAAGCTAATAGCATGCTGTTTTGATTACTATAGCTTTTTAATGTACCTTAAAACTAGTAAGTGTGATACCTCCAGCTTTCTTCTTGCTCAAGATTAACTTGGCTATTTGGGGTATTTTGTAGTTCTATATAGATTTTAGTTTCCAAAACCAAATATTGTTTAATATGGTGAACAAATCTCTGTTTACTTCCTGAAGCCATCCTCTCAATATGTCTCAGAATTCAGTGGTCTTCACAGATTTGGGCCACTATCCTTCCTTACTGCTGAAATGTGTGTTACATGGATTTGAAATTTACTTTAAAAAAGAGCCAAATATATTCATATATTTTTATGTATTCAGCCTGCAAAATAAAACTGAATGAGGGAAGGAGCAAGGAATAAGTAGAAAGGAATAAGGAGAAAGAAATAGGTAGAGACTAGTTAAACTAAAGCAAGAAACTAAGGTGAATTCTTCCATTGGGGGATTAGGTGAAAGAACTAATTAATTTATAACTCAGTTTGGGTTTTTCAAGGGTTCTTCACAAATCATCCACACTGTGACATGTTAGCTATTTTCACTTTGGCTCCCATTCCAGAATCATGCTACTCTCTTTCACATATGTTCTTTTTATCTTTATTCTTTGAAAGTGTATCTGTGACATTGTATGCAAACCTTGAATTGTGAGCAGCGTCTGGTAGAAGTGGCCTCTACTCTCTCTTCCTAAACTCTTCTTTCCTGTTTTTCCTCTAATTATTCCTCCTGATTAATTGATTGTGATTTCAAAAATCAGGAAACTTGACCTTCTGACTATTAGCAGACCATGAAAACGTTTTCTCCTTTATTATAGCATCATATCACCTCAGATGGCCACGGCAACACATTTTCACTGTAGTCAATTTTAATAGCATTTGGATCTAAAATTGAATTTTTTTGCCCCTTCATAGATAATCTTCTCCAAAGCAGTATAAGCTAAAATGTGGATTAGATCTAGAATCACAGTATCGTACATACACACACACCCCCACACATTATTATGTGGTCACATCTTTACAATTTTACAAACAACTTTGCACTGAACCTTTCGCTAGTTAGTTGCACTTCTCTGTACTTGAATATTCTACTTATGTATCAGTTTAATGCTCTTTATCCAAATGAAGTAAAACAATAGTCAAAATTAAGACTAGCTAGTCTTTATATGATTAGTGAAAATATTTAATAATACAAATAATTTTGTTTTTATTGCACCCTCTTCTATATTATACTTTTAAATTCCTGTTTTTCACTGTGTCAAGCAAAATGACATATTCATATTTATCATTTCAAAAAACTGAAGCAGATGGTAGAAGCATATGTGGGGACCTCAGGAGCTGAGGGCAGCACCAGCTGCTGCTGCAGACACAACTGCCACACCACTGCCATAGCCACTGCTGATGCAAGGGTGGCTTGCCACCACAGCAGCAGCCACTGCTACTGCAGCAGCCACCACTGCCATGCAGGCAGCCTGTTGACTACCTGACTGCACTGACAGAAGAAGAGTCACCAGCAGAGCCTGGGGAAAGAGGCAAGCAAGTGCAGACCCATGACCCAGTTGCCCAACCCACAGAGGGAATTATGCAGTAGCATAGCTGGGGGTGGGAAATATGTGTGCAGCTCATATGACTGCCTTGATCCAGGGAGAGACATACACGGAAGCCCCAGAGAGTGCAGAAACCAGGAATACCCAGATAGAGTATGGAAGAAGAGTCCCAATCACCACTAACTCATCCCCCAGCCAGGGGAAGCAAGGACTCATGAGGAGCTTCTGCCTGTAGGAAAGAGGAAAGAGAAACCACACCCAGGGTCACTCATTCCAACTGAGGAGCTCCAGTATACCTATATACCCATTAGGGTCATAGGACGCTAGACAGCGTGCCAACAAAGAGCAACAGGGCATGCAGGCACTTCTCTCCAAAATTCAAGAGCTCTCCCGCATCCTCGATGAACCAACACAGTGTCACTAACCTCAGCAAGGAATCACAAAGTGATCCAGTGTCTAGTCCACAGAGGCACCCACATGTAACTCTGACATTAAATATGGCTGAAGTACCCACCAGAGACTATACTACTGTATCCACCTGGAACCAATTCTAAAACACCTTAGTTGAATGGTCAGTATAAAACGCATCTACAGGAAGAAGTTTCTCTCCTCAAAGCCCTGCTCTAAAAGCAACTGCTCTATCAGATGACTAGATATTAAAATAGAGAAGGATACTAGAAATATGAAAAAATAAGAAAACATGACACCACCAGAGAAATACAATAATTCTCAAGTACCACACCCCATAGAGTACAAAACCTTTGAAATGACTGAAAATGAATTCCAAGCAACAGTCTTAAGGAAACGCAATGAGATACAAGAAGACTCAGTGAGACAACATAATGAAATGAGAAAAAGTATCCAGGCAATGTAGGAGGAAATTTACAAAGAGATTAATACCTTAAAAAAGAATCTAGCAGAACTCTCGGAACAGAAGGATTCATCCAATGAAATAAACACAACCAAGAGCTTAAGCCACAGGTCAGAGCAAGCAGAAGAAATAAACAATTTCTGATCTTGAAGCTGGTCATTTTGAAATAACCCAGGCAGACAAAAAAAAGAAGAGGAAAAAGGAATTAAAAAATGAAAAAAATCTAAGAGAGGTAGCATACAACCTTAAGCCCACAAATATCTAAATCATGGGTGTTCCAGAAAGGGAGGAGAAAGGAAAAGCCATTGAAAACCTATCCAATGAAATAATAGAAGAAAACTTCCCAGGTACAAAGAGAGAGAAGAACCTTCAGATTCAAGAATCTCAAAGATCCCCAAATAGATTCAGTCCAAAAAGGTCCTCTCAATGACACATTATAGTCAAAATGGCAAAGCTCAAAGACAGACAGAGAAAAATCTTAGAAATAGAAAGAGAAAAGTCTCAAGTCACCTATAATGGAGTCCTCATCAGACTACCTCAACAGAAACTCTACAGGTCAGAAAAGCATGGAATGATATATTCAAAATACTAAAATTAAAAAACTGACAACCAAGAACACTATACCTAACAAGGCTATCCTTGAAAAATGAGGGAGAAATACTATATGTCCCAGACAAACAAAAACTTGGAATTCACCACCACAGGACCAGCCGTACAAGAAATCCTCAAGGGAGTTCTGAATCTGGAATCCAAAAAATGATAATCACTAATATGAATACACAAGAAAGAACAAAACCCACTGGTAGAACAAAACTGCATATGAGAAAGAGAAAGAAATTATATCTTACCACCTCAAAAAAAACAGCAAATACCAAAGCCAAAGAACAAAAGGGGAATAAAGGAGCAAAAGATATTTAAAATATCTGAACAAAAATCAATAAAATGCCAGGAGTAAGGCAATACCTTTCAACAACAACCCTAAATGTAAATGAATTACACTCCCCACTCAAAAGACTAAAGGAGCAAAAGATATTTAAAATATCTGAACAAAAATCAATAAAATGCCAGGAGAAAGGCAATACCTTTCAACAACAACCCTAAATGTAAATGAATTACACTCCCCACTCAAAAGA
>NW_007733809.1:91490-94609 GCF_000696425.1 Galeopterus variegatus
AAGGCAATACCTTTCAACAACAACCCTAAATGTAAATGAATTACACTCCCCACTCAAAAGACACAGACTGGCTGATTGGATTAATAAGCTAGACCCAACTATATGCTGTCTTCAAGAGACTCACCTCACCTTGTAAAGACACACACAGACTAATAGGGAAGAGATGGAAAAAGATATACCATGCAAATGGAAACTAAAACCGAGCAGGAGTAGCTATTCTTGTATCAGATAAAATAGACTTTCAACCAAACACAATAAAGAAGAGACAAAGAAGGCCATTAAATAATGATAAAGTGATCCATCCAACAAGAAGACATAGCGATCATAAATATGTATGGACCCAACACTGAAGCAACCAGATATATGAAGCAAATACTCCTAGACCTATAAAAAGAGATTGACCCTAAAACAATGTTAGTGGGTGACCTTAGCACCCCTCTCTCAGGATTTAGTTTCTATATAGTCCAAAAATAAACTTCACTCAAATACGACTGTTGATGAAAATGTCCACTTATCCAAGGGTATTTCTAGTGTCAAGTAGATATACTGTCCATCTCAAGAACTCCAATTCTAAAGGAACCTGTATATGAATTTTACCTTCAGGCCTTTGTCTAAACTTATTTAAATTTGTCTTCACAGGTCTTGCCCTCATAAACTGGCTTGTCTGATAATAAATTAAAACATGATTCTAAAGGAACCTGTATATGAATTTTACCTTCAGGCCTTTGTCTAAACTTATTTAAATTTATCTTCACAGGTCTTGCCCTCATAAACTGGCTTGTCTGATAATAAATTAAAACATGGAGATTCCTTGTGTTTATATATGTAGACTGAAATATCCTTCTAAAATCCTTCAAATCTAGTTAATTTCTCTTATTAAACAGAATATTTTCCTCGTATTAAACGTCATGTGTTAATGTGAATAGAACTGTCACAGGTTAATATTAAATATTTGCCAATATCTCTCTTTAGAACAAGAATTTTAAAAAATGTATAGATTGTTTTTTCACAAAATGTCCTAAACAGAAGAAAATTTAGGTCATATTATAAAAGTTCTTTTATAATGTTTTACCTCACATCAGGAAAGCATTTCAAAATATTTTCATTGAAATTTGTATTGAGATAATTATAGAATCATGGATTTATCACAAATAATATAAAGAGATTCTGCACACTCTTTACCCAGTTTCCCCTGATGGTAATATTTTTAAAAACAACAGTATAGTGTCATAACCAGAATATTGTCATTGATACAAACCATTCAGCTTGCTCAGATTACCCCAGTCTGACTTGGGACTCGTTTGTGTTGGTATGTGGTCTGTGTGTGTGTGTAAGCTCTACAGATTCTTATCACCTTTGTGGGTTTGTATATCCACCATCGCAGTCAAGATACTCAGAAGTTTCATTGCTACAAGGATCCTTATGTTGCCCTTTTATAACCATGAGAAAGCATTTTTAATATATCTATTTTTACATTTTGGAAGGGTCAAAAGTCCTTTTGTCGGCCCAGTTCCTGTCCACATAATTTAAATTAATTGTTTCCCCGTTCTTCTATGGATGGCATCACAGCCTGAGTTATAGATCTCCAGGGTGCTCCTCCTCTTGCTCTTTCAGAGTCATGATCTATTGCTTGTCTGTACATCATCAAAGCAAATTGCTTCTTCAATGATGTGTAAGTGTAATACATCATCAAAATGGGATGCAGCGATAATGCATTACCCAGAAAAAAATGACTATCATATTTGACAAACAAGGTCAAGGAGCAAATTCAGGCAGCTCCAGCGCATTTCATCAGCAGCATCCCTTGTTTGGAAGTGAGTTTGTTTGCTTAGAATGATCCACTTGAAATGTGGACAAAGCTAAATGCATACGTGTGCTTTGGGTTGATTCCTTTGGTAAATTAGAAACGAGGTGGTTGAGCTTCCATTAAAATGACATCTGGATGACATGTGAATAGGTTTTCTGTCCACAGGGTGTTTTGAATCATGTGTATTTCTTACTCACTCAGCAGCAAATTGTTTTCCAGAGAAAGCTCTTCAACAAGATTGTAAAGTCCTTCAGGGTAGTAACTGTCTTATACTTCCTTTGTTTCTTCCAGTGTCTAAAACATTGCTGAGCACATGGAAGACACTCAATAAATACTTGTTTAATGGAATTGAATTTGTAAGCACCAGAGACTCATGCTCCCTCTCAACATAGCTTGACACTTGGCTGCCCAGAATCTTTGCATGCTCGGTGGTAAGGTTACAGTGGAGCTACTCTGTTGGCTTACTATCCCATTTGCTGACTGCTTTTTTATTTTTTTTTTCTGTATTTTTTTAAGTATTGTCTTTTGGCCTGGAGCTATTTTTATGAAGGATTTCATCCCTAGTTCATGTGGGATTAAACTTTTAAGTTTGGCTTCAGGATGTAAGAGAACAACTCACAAAGTTTTCTCTGCACTGCCAAAAGGAGAGGATTTGAGGAAGGGCTGTTTTTGACACTGGCACAGCAGTATTTCCCTCCCAGTTGCTGCAAATTAGCCTTTCTTTAAAACATACGGTATTTATTTCTCAAGTCCTTGGATCACAGCAGTTTTATTTCAATGTCACCAGTGAAGGAGAGAAGAGCAATATTTTGTCCAAGTATGGGACTTGAAAATTAGTCCTCTGAGGATACATTAGAAGCAACCTAAGTGTTACATGTTGAGAAAATGTACCATTTCCTGATATTTTTGTGGGACACATTTCTGTCTCAAAAATATGCATACTACAATGCAGTGAAAATATAGTGCATTTTAGTCAGCTCTAAGAATAACCAAACCAAATTTTTGCAACCGATATAGATAATGGGTCTTCAAACAGGAATATGTGATACTGGTCCTCTTGGCCAGCATGCAGTGAAAATATAGTGCATTTTAGTCAGCTCTAAGAATAACCAAACCAAATTTTTGCAACTGATATAGATAATGGGTCTTCAAACAGGAATATGTGATACTGGTCCTCTTGGCCAGCATGGTGATGTAGAGAGGAGGCAAATAGATCTACCTCATATGCCAATTCTGGTTGCTCAGTCACAGTTTTATCAATACTGTGTTGATGAAAGTTATGGGTTAGGGATCAATTAACAATGTCTGCCAG
>NW_007733809.1:94714-96196 GCF_000696425.1 Galeopterus variegatus
TTTTATCAATACTGTGTTGATGAAAGTTATGGGTTAGGGATCAATTAACAATGTCTGCCAGAGGCCCAAGTAGAGACATGTTGTATATGCTAGTTATGCATCAACCATAGCAGAGGGAAAAGACAGAGTCACAAGGCCTATGCCTAATAAAGACATTGCACCTAATAAAATTTTGGACCATGAGTAAACCATTTAGTAAAAATATATCATAGAATTGTTTTGAAATCACATTCTAAGTCACATAAAGTGTACTTTTTTATGATTATGCTAATCGCACATATACTACAAAAGAAAAAAATCACTAAATATTTTGAAACAAAAGGAACAAAGAACTTAAGTAAAATCTAAATCCCACCCACACAGAGACAATAATTCATAGGTATTTTTCTAAATAACTTTGTGTGTATGTATATATATAAAAAGATACAAGTCATTTTACTTATATTTCACCTTACAGATTATGTTAATATCCTGTGTTTTTCTCTAATAGAATGCCATGATTATCTTTTAACTTCAAATAATAATTTCTGCAAAACTATTTTAAAATTTGCATGGTAAAGAGTTATGCGACTATACATAACTTATTAAATCAAATCTTTACATTTATACATTGAAGAAGGGTTTAAGTTTTGTGAATTAAATTTATACTGACATTAAATGTTTTTGAAACAAAATGTTTCTACTTTTCTAGTAAAATAATATAAAATCTGTATGCATTTGATATATTGAATTCAATATATCAAGGGTATATATTTGATATATCAATATTCAAATGGCATACAGGTTTCATGGGGATATTAGAAGGAATTGTGTTAAATTACACTACAGAAATGCTGTGCTAACTTATGCACCTGTAAACAAATGTATCTGATTATAAGAAGGCAGGACAGTCAGTTCTACTGTAGGCTTCTTTTGCAAATGTGAGTTGGTGCTAAAACTATTGACATATTAGGGAACAATTTCAGCATAACACAAATTTCAGGTTTGCTTATGCGCTGTTTCATCTTTGAGAAACAGTAATTGGATGCACAAAACGACACATAACTTTGCTAAGCCAAATAGAAATACACACAATGTAAACATAAACAGACCTCAAACATCTACCAGGTACCTCAGTTTAGCCCTGTAGTTTTTATTTCATCACTTTTCCTGGCATAGTGATTTTTAGGAATACATATGTCATACTATAACAGAGATGGTGTGTGTGTGTGTGTGTGTGTGTGTGTGTGTGTGTGTGTGTGTGTGTATGTGTACTTTCTGAAAGACTCTCTGTATAAGACAGAAAAAAAAGCAAACTTTTTTCCTACTCTCACAGTCCAATATAATAATTATGACAACAGATGTGTGGGGTTCCCCACCTCGCCACACACACACTGAGCAGCCAGTTCGCCAGTAGACACCACCTGGACATCCTAAAACTTAATTAAGATACTATCTACCTGGAATCAGTGTCAGATTTTATAGGTTAAGATCTCAGTCCCC
>NW_007733809.1:96768-102296 GCF_000696425.1 Galeopterus variegatus
GTGTGTGTGTGTGTGTGTGTGTGTGTGTGTGTGTGTGTGTGTACTTTCTGAAAGACTCCCTGTATAAGACAGAAAAAAAAAGCAAACTTTTTTCCTACTCTCACAGTCCAATATAATAATTATGACAACAGATGTGTGGGGTTCCCCACCTCACCACACACACACTGAGCAGCCAGTTCGCCAGTAGACACCACCTGGGCATCCTAAAACTTAACTCAATTAAGATACTATCTACCTGGAATCAGTGTCAGATTTTATAGGTTAAGATCTCAGTCCCCAAGAATGCCTCCCCTTTCATATGCTGATAGCAAACCTGGGGTTGTAACCTGTGCTTCTGACCAGCCATCTATAAACCTGGGTTCCCATAACCCTTTCATCAGTTTCAATTAATTTGTCAGAGCAGCTTAAAGAACTCACAGAAATACTTTATTTACATTTATCTATTTACTATAAAGGATATTACAAAAGAATACAGATGAACAACCAGCTGGAGAAAGCCATTCGGGTGAGGCATCAGGGGTGGGGATACAGAGTTTTATTGCCCTCCCCGGGCATGCCATCCTTCAAGGAACCTTCATGTGTTCAACTGGAAACTCTCTAAACTCTGTCCTTTGGATTTCTTTTTATGAAGGCTTCATTACATAACCATGACTGATTACATCATTGCCCATTGGTCATCAACTCAACCTTCAGCCCGTCTCCCTACCCTGGAGGGTTGGGGGAGGAAATGAAATTCCCAACCCTCTAATCCTGCTTTGGTCTTTCTGGTGACCAGCCTTATCTTGAAGCCATCTAGGGGCCTGACTCACTAGTTAACTTATTAGTGTACAAAAGAACAGTCATCACTCTGGAGATTCCAAGCGTATGAGAAGCTGTGTGCCAGGAACTGGGAAAGAAACCAAATACATATTTCTTATTATATCATAACATCATACTCCCATAATTCAAAACTAGCATCATTCAAGACTAACCCTGATAAAGAACAGTAGTGATTACTTTTCACCCGCGAAAGAAGCAGTGCCACGCAGCAATTGCATTAAACCCATTTACAATTTATTCCACCAAGGAGCCTTGAAGTTCTATGATCCCTAACACAACTTTAATTGGGAGTTCTGTATTATCTTCCACAATTTGTTCATGAGCTGTGATTTTATTCAAAATGATTTTATTTTCAAATTTATAAAATTCAAATTAACATGAAATGTGTACCTTGCATTAAACTAGAAAGTATTGCTCTTTTTCTTTGCTTTTTTTTAAAAAAATTTTTCTGTTTTTTCCAATTTAGTAGAAAAAAGTCTTAGTTTTTCTGGGCAGGATAAACAATATAATATATGATTATTTTGCTACTTGTGTTTCTTCTACCATGAATTGCCTGTGCCATAAGTAACTCATTTTTTAATTTGAGTAGACTTTTTTATTGGTTTGTATAAGCTATTTATATATGTATTATATAACAATTCTCAGTTGTTAGATATAGTAAACATATCCCCAGATTTTTTAATCATACCATTTACAATGTTATACACACACACACACAAAATACACATACAAGTTGGTGAAACCCAAGCAGCAGAAAGCCAAAGAAAATCCATGCTAAGAAACATTATGCTTCAGCTTCTGAAAAGAGGTTAAAAAAAAATCTTGAAAACATCAGGAGGCCAGAAAAAAAATGGCACAACAATTTAAAATGCTAAAATGAAAGGCCTCACAATTTAGTATCCTATACCCACTGAAAATATCCTTCTGGATTGAAGAGGCAATTAAAACATTCTCAGATGAAGAAAAGTTAATTTGTTACAGCAGACCCATCATAAAGAATGGCTAAAGAGAGTTAGTCTCTAAACAAAAAGAAAATGGTATAACAAGAAACCTTGAAACATTGAAAAGGGAGAAAGAATACAGTAAATAAAAATATTGGAAATACAATAGGATTTCTTGAGTTTTCTAAAATATGTTTGATGCTTGAAGAAAAAAATTATAACTTTAATGTGGTTCTAAATGCATGCAGAGAAAATATTTTAAAAAGTTATTTACAAGCACAGAAGTATCAAAGGACATATAGCAGGTGAAGTTTTTATACTTTATTCAAACAGGTAAAATTACAATAATAGTAAACTGTTATAAGTTATGTATGAAAAATATCATACCCAGAGCAACCACTAAAATTCTATACAAAGATACATTTAAAAAAAAAACTATAGATAAAAGAAAATGAAATTCAAAAAATGTTTCAAGTAACAAGGAGGAAGAAATAGGAAATCAAAATAACAAAGCAGAGAAAAATAGACAACAGAAAGTAAAGCAGCAGATATAAGCTCTAATATATCACTACTTACATTAAATGTAGATAGTCTAAATGCACTAATTAAACAGAGATGGGCAGAGTGCATTAAAAAAAATCATAACCCAACTATATATGCTGTCTACAAGAAATTCACTTCACATATAACTATATAAGTGGGTTAAAAGTAAAAAGGATAGACTATGATATAACTTACAAACATTAATCAACAGAAATCAGGAGTGGCTATATAAGTATGAGATAAAGTAGATTTCAAAACAAAGAAAATTACCAGATAGAAAGAGATATTCTATAATAATATAAGTGTAAATACACAAAAATACATAGTAGTTGAAAATGTATATGAACTAAGCAACAGAATATGCAATACATGTAACACAAAAACTTAAAGAATTTAGAAGAAAAGAAGATAAATCCACAATTATAATTGAAGACTTTAACATCCCTTTCTCAATAATTGATAGAACTAGACAGAAAATCACCAAGGATATAGAGGAACACAAAAATACCATCAACCTACAAAATCTAATCAACTTCTATAGAACATTCAACTCCAAATTAGCAGAATACACATTCTTCTCAATTACTCTGAGAGCATATACTATAGACCATATCTATGGTATACAGATAAAATATAATTGTAAAATAATTGAAATATTATACAGAGAGTGATCTTTGACAAAAATGGAATCAAAGTAGACATTGTCACAGAAAGGTAATAGGAAAATCTCTAAATCCATGGAAACTAAATAACAGACTTTAAAATAATGCATAGGTCAAAGAGGAAGTTTCAAGGGAAATTTATAAAATACATTAAACTGAATGAAAAATTGAAATACAGTCATGCACTCTATAATGGTGTTTTGGTCAACAATGGACCACATATATGACAATGGTCCCATAAGATTATAATGGAGCTGAAAAATTTCCTATTGCCTATTGACATCATAGCTGTTGCAAAGTCATATGCAACACATTACTCATGTAGGAACAATAAACTATATACCATTTAGCCTAGATGTATAGTAGGCTATACCATCTGGGCTTGTGTAAGTACACTGTGTGTGATGTTTGCACAAAGACAAAGTCACCTGACAATGCGTTTCTCAGAACATATTCCTGTCGTTAAGCAATGCATGACTGTACAACATGTAAACATTTGTGGAAACAGCACTAAATACATACATTAGAAACAGAGGAAGTCTCACCTCAAGAAAAGCTCTCATATCAAGAAACTAGAAAAAGAAAAACCAAACAAACCCAATGCAAGCAGAAATATGGAAAAATAAATAGAATAATTTTATAAAATTGAAAATAAAAGAAGAGAAAATCAATAAAAGAGTTAGTTCTTTGAAAAGATCAAGAGAATTAACAAACCTCTAGCAAACTGACCAAAAAAGACACAAATTTCTAATATGAGGAATGAAAAAAGATAAATAACTATTACCCTGCAGATTTCAAAAGCATAATAAGGGATACTAGGAAGAAATCTACACACACATAAATTTGACAGCATTGGCAAAATGAACAAATTCCTCAGAAAACAAAAATTAGCACAACACACCCAACATGAAAAAACTAATTTTAATAGCCCTATGACTATTAAAAAAAATAGATTTATAATTTAAATACTCCCCCTACCCAAAACTCTCCAGGCCCAGGTGGTTTTACTAGAAAATCTACCTGAAGTTTGAAAAAGAATTAATACTAATTTTATACATATACCAGAAAATAGAAGAGGAGGGAACACTCCCCATTTCATCTTATGAAACTAGTATTTTCCTGGTATTAAAATCAAACAAATATAGTAAAAAAATAATGAAGCTATAGATCAATATCCCTCATGAGCACAGATGCAAAATTGAATAAAGTATCAGTGAACAGTGTTCACAATGTATAAAATAATTACACACCGTGACCAAGTGGGGTTATTCTAGAAATACATGTTAGTTCAATATTCAAAAATAAAAGTGTAATCCACCACATTAACAAACTAAATATATATATATATGATTGTATTAACTGATTAAAAAAACGTTTGACAAAATAAAGCACTACTCATATTTAAAACTCTCAGAAACACAGAAATAGAGTAAAACTTTCTCAACTTGATAAAGGGCGTGTACTAAAAAAAAAGGAGGAAAAAAACAAACAAAAAAAACCCTACTCCTAATGTTATACTTAGTGGTGAAATACTAAATGTATTCTCCTTGAGATCAAGAGCAAGTCAAAGATGTTTGCTCTTACCACTCTTATTCAATATAGTACTGGAAATTCTAGGCAATGTAGTAAGGCAAGAAAATAAANCAGAAACACAGAAATAGAGTAAAACTTTCTCAACTTGATAAAGGGCGTGTACTAAAAAAAAGGAGAAAAAAAACCAAACAAAATAACCCTACTCCTAATGTTATACTTAGTGGTGAAATACTAAATGTATTCTCCTTGAGATCAAGAACAAGTCAAAGATGTTTGCTCTCACCACTCTTATTCAATATAGTACTGGAAATTCTAGGCAATGTAGTAAGGCAAGAAAATAAAAGAAAAGGAATACCCATTGGAAAAGAAGAAATAAAATCGCCCTTTTCACAGATCATGTGATTGTCAACATAGAAAATCCCAAGTAATCTGCAAAAACAAAAGCAAAACAAAACCCCTAAAACCAAACTCTGTTGAGCAAGGATACAGAATACAAGATTAACATATAAGAAGAAATTATATCTCTACAAAATGAGCAATGAACACATGGACACTGAAGTTAAAAGTACAATAGTAAATGATTATTAAATATTTAGATGTAAATCTAACAAAACATGTAGGGGATTTTTATGTTAAAACTATACAACAATGATGAAAGCCATCAAAGAAGATCTAAATAAATGAAGACATACTGTGTCCATGGATTTGAAAACTCAATGTTAGTAAGATGTCAATTTTATCCAAATTAATATACAAATTAACAAGTATTTTTGAAGATATAAACATTATTCTAAAATTTATGTGGAAAAGTAAATGAACTGGAATAACTAAAACAGTTTTGTGAAAGAAGATTAATGTGTGTGGAATCAGTTTACCCAATATCAAGACAGAAAGTAAATAAGATTGCTTGGTATTTTCAAAAGGATAGACACAGATCAATGGAACAGAACAGAAAACCCTGATTTACACCTACAACACACCCAACCGATCTACAAGAGCTCATTTCAAAAGCAATTCGAAGAAGAGATAG
>NW_007733809.1:103709-105010 GCF_000696425.1 Galeopterus variegatus
AAAAAAAATGAAAACACCAAACGCTTTGTGAAGATATGGAAAAACTGGATCATTCTTATATAGCTAGCTGGAATTTAAAACAGGAAACCCAATCTGAAAAAGTTTGGTACTTTTTTACATAAATATGCAACTACTATATAACCCAGTAATTGCTCTCCTGGGTGTTTATTCCTGAGAAGATTTATTTTCACACAAAAATGTGTACAAGAATGTTCAAAGTAGTTTCACTTATAATAGCCAAAAGCTAGAAACAATCCAGATGTCCTTCAACTGTTAAATAGTTAAACAAATGATGGTCCATCCAAACTCTGAAATACTATTCAGGAATATTAATTATACTAGTGAAAACTACCAATCACAAGAGGTTATATATTGTATAATTTCATTTCTATAGCATTTTTTTAAATGACAAAACTATTTTTAAATGACAAAAACAGATAAATGGTTATCATGAATTAAAGAGAGATGCAGGCAGGAGAAAAATGAATGTGTCTATAAAATACAATATTAAGAATCCTTATTTTGATGTAAATGTTCTGTATATTGACTATATTAATGTTTTCACTGGTTGTGTTATTGTACTCTAGTTTTTCAAGATGTTACAAATTGGGAGAAATTGGGTAGAGTATTATGTTGGTAAATCTTATGCATCAACCTGACTGGGTCACAGGGTGCCCAGATATTTGGTCAAACATTATACTGGGCATTTCTGTGAAACGATGTTTTTGGACAGTTTTAACATTTAAATTGTTCAACTGAGTAAAGTGGCTTGCCCTCAGTAATGTGGGTGGGTCTCATCCCATATGTTGAAGACATGAGTACAACAAAAGGCTGACCCTGCCCCTAAAGAAAGAGAGTGTCTTCTACTTTACTGTCTTTGAGCTGGGACACTGTTCTCCTTCTGTCTTAGTACTTGAACTGAAAAATCAGCTCTTCTTGGGTCTCAAGCCTGTTGGCCTTCAGACTGAAAATACAGCATTGGCTCTCCTTTTTCTTCAGGCCATTGGACTTGGACTGGAACTACATCATTGGCTCTGCTGGGATTCCAGCTTGCCAACTGCTGATCTTGGGAATTGTCAGTATTCACAGTCTTGTTAGCCAATTACTTATAATAAATGTGTCTCTCTCCACACATACACACACATTTTATATATATATATATACACACACACACATATATATACATATATAGTATATATAGAACATATATACATATGTTCTGTTTCTCTGGAGAAACCCAACTAATACAAGTACACAGGATCTCTCTGTATTATTTCTTACAACTGCATATGAATTTACAA
>NW_007733809.1:105237-106806 GCF_000696425.1 Galeopterus variegatus
ACTAATACAAGTACACAGGATCTCTCTGTATTATTTCTTACAACTGCATATGAATTTACAACTATCTCTAAAGAAAATGTCTAATTTAAATAACAAAGCAAAACAAAACGTGTAGTTTCTCCAGAGCACTATTCCATTTTTTACCTACGTGTAAATTTTTACTGGTGACAGGCTTCACGAGTATGTGACCTGTGTATGCACAGGGTCCCACACTGCGAAGTTCTCCAAGGTAGTTTAATGCTCTGCTGCTGTGGTCTTGACATTCTTAATATTATTTAAACAAGATGCCTTACATTTTCATTTTGAAGTGGGCTTCACAAATTACATAGCCAGTCATGTGGTATCAGGTAATCGAAAAATTCACAGGAAGCCTTTTTTAAAAACATTTAGTAGTTAAAGGTGCATCTCAAAATAATGTATACTTAAATAATTGAAATGAGTTGACTATATTTAACAGTCCACAGAGAAGATGGAGGCCAAGTCTGAGTCCTTCTTTTAAAAAAATAATGACCCCCTACCATACACATATATCCACCTGACTCCTAATCTCAAAAGGCTATTATTTCACCAGATTTGCAGTATATTATTTGACCTTACACAACAAAAGTTATTACTTTTAAAGTTTTCTCTCTTAAATGGTTTGCATATTTTGCAAGGATTTATGAAAAAAAAAGGGTACTATTCAGATGTGAGTTTTTGCAAAACATACCTTGCTATATTTACGGTACCATGAAGGCTCATCATAAATCACAGAATTGTGGTTATTAGGCAACTGAACAAGAAATGAAGTCAAAAAGGATGATTGTGTTTGCATAACTTGAAAAGGTCAACAGAATACAAAAAGAATCTTGAATTTTAAAATTTGACCAAAATGCAGGTACTGAACTTTTCTAAGTTTTTTTCCTCTCTCTTTTTTCATTCTCCTCCTCCTGTGTCTCTTACATTTGTTGTACTATCAGAATCATATATATT
This sequence comes from Galeopterus variegatus, assembly GCF_000696425.1. NCBI lineage: Eukaryota > Metazoa > Chordata > Mammalia > Dermoptera > Cynocephalidae > Galeopterus > Galeopterus variegatus. The sequence continues at coordinate 106,210 of NW_007733809.1, forward strand.
TTTCTAAAAAAACCNACGATGTTTTTGGACAGTTTTAACATTTAAATTGTTCAACTGAGTAAAGTGGCTTGCCCTCCGTAATGTGGGTGGGTCTCATCCCATATGTTGAAGACATGAGTACAACAAAAGGCTGACCCTGCGCCTAAAGAAAGGGAGCGTCTTCTACTTTACTGTCTTTGAGCTGGGACACTGTTCTCCTTCTGTCTTAGTACTTGAACTGAAAAATCAGTTCTTCTTGGGTCTCAAGCCTGTTGGCCTTCAGACTGAAAATACAGCATTGGCTCTCCTTTTTTTCACGCCATTGGACTTGGACTGGAACTACATCATTGGCTCTGCTGGGATTCCAGCTTGCCAACTGCTGATCTTGGGAATTGTCAGTATCCACAGTCTTGTTAGCCAATTACTTATAATAAATGTGTCTCTCTCCACACATACACACACATTTTATATATATATATATACACACACACATATACATACATATATAGTATATATAGAACATATATACATATGTTCTGTTTCTCTGGAGAAACCCGACTAATACAAGTACACAGGATCTCTCTGTATTATTTCTTACAACTGCATATGAATTTACAA
>NW_007733809.1:108304-113253 GCF_000696425.1 Galeopterus variegatus
TTAAGGGTTAAGGGCATGCATCCTGTCTCAATACCTAGCTATTGCAATTACACAGTGTTCATAAGTGCGGCCAATAAGGACTAAGGCAAGGTTCCCGCAGACACTCCCACCCTGCTTCCTCCCGGCTGCCACGTTAATCCACTTGTAATGTCACTTTAAGGTGGTGTTAGTTTTTTAAAGGCCCAACAGTTACATTCCATTTTTATTATAATGAATTTTATTAAAAAGCATCTGCATTCTATTACAATTAAATAAAACTTGGAGTGAGAATCTTTTTAATCTTAGAAAATTTATAAATCCCCTTTTACCGAAAGTTATTTGTAGAATCCAATTTCTGTAAAGAGCAAGGATATTTGAGGTTGGTAGACTAATATATAAAAATTTAAACCTTTTACATTTTTTTATGTTATTTTGTGAATTTTTATTACATTTATTTAGTGGTACATTAGGCTGTTTTATTGTTCAGAACTCTGAGGATTACAAGTGACAGCAACACTCTTAAAATAGCTAAGTGTTTCTTAAACCTGGTTGCATTTTTTAGCTACTTTTGGAGCTTTTTAAAAATACTCATTCCCAACTCATAATGTTTGAAAAAGATACTCTGGAAGCAGATTCCTGGTGATTCTGATGCAAAAAGAGCTATTAATTTTGCTTGAGAAATCAAACTGGAATTTCTTGCCATAATAATGAAAATGTCCAGGTGTAGGTCTGGTTTTTTCTGACATAACTAGATTTTTAAGACTCCAGTCATGATATTAGAATGTTTTATCCTTCTTCACGACTCATTTGTCTCTGTGTATTGACTACATTCTTTTCTACTACAAGTAATTTTCTTCACGTGGGTGGAGGTGACTACAGTCATCTCTACCTCATAGTGGCCCTTTAATCTAAGAACACTCATTAATTGTAAGATAAAGTTAGGTGATGTATTGGATATGGGGCAGAGTTAACCCTATGCAACTTACACGAAATGGGAGAGGGGATTCTTCCAAAGACAGGAACCCTGGACAAATTTCATATCTATTCATTTACTCAGTCAGTCATTTCAACATTTGGAGTAGGTTCTCTTCAGATAAAACAAATAAACCCACATTTTAAAGACTGGGCTATATAGAAAGTAAAAGCTGTTTCCCAACCTATTTCTATTATTTTTGAATTCTCACCCAAATTGTATTTTGAACAGAAAGTTTTGCTTTTCTTAAATAGAGTTTTTAAAAATGCTTTCAAAATACAATCTCCTGAAATCTTCAGACATATCTCCCTAGTTAATTATATTTCACATGCCAAAGAAAAAAACAACTATTATTTTAAAGCAGCAATTGTCCATGAGAGGTGGTGTCAGATTTTCTGCTAAGAACTCTGAAAGCATTATCTCATTTAACTGTATGTATTAAAATCTAGAGAGAGCCAAAACAAAGTACCAGCAACCGAGTGGCTTAAAACAACAGAAATTTATTGTATCGCAGTTCTGGAGGCTGGAAGTACAAATTCAAGTTGTCGTCAGGCCATGGTCCTCTGATATTTGTAGAGGAATCCTTCCTAGCTTTTGGGCGTTTGCCAGAAACTTTTGTCATTCCTTGCATGTGTAGAAGTTCAGCTTTTCAGTTTTCATATGATATTGTCCCTGTGTGTATCTCTGTCTTCACATCTTCTTATAAAGACACCAGTCAAATTGGATTAAGGCCTCACGCTACTCCAGTATGACCTCATCTGAGCTATTTACATCACAACACCCTGTTTTCAAATTAAAAACATATATGTATGTATACATACATCTATTAGTCCATTCTCTGTTGCTTATAACTGAATACCTGAATCTGGGTAATTTATAAAGAAATGAAATTTATTTCTTACAGTTTTATAGGCTGGGAAGTCCATGGTCCAGGAGGCGCATCTGGCAAGGGCCTTCTTCTGGGTGGGAACTCTCTACAGGGTCCTGTGGTGATGTAGGGTGTCACAAGGTGAGAATGTCAAGAGCTCTCTTATGTGCTCTCCTTACAAAGCCACTAGTCCACACCCATGATAATTCATTATTATATGAACAAATTAATCCATTCATGAGTACGGTCCTCACGATCCAATCACCTCTTAAAGTCACCACCAAATACCAAAGTCGGATTTCTCACCCTCTTAACACTGTTACAATGGAAATCAAGTTTCTAACACATGAATCTTTGCGGGGACACACTCGATCCACAGCTCTCTCTATATATATGTGTGTTTGTACATATATATATATATGCATTTTTTGACCATATTTAACCATATTTAAAAGGTCACATTCTGTGGTGCTAGGAGTTAGGACTTCAATATGTCTTTTTTTGTGGGGGCACAATTCAACTCTTAACACTATGAGTCCATTATGACTCACATTTTATAGATAAAGAAATGTGTATATGTTGAGTCATTTACACAGTATCACAAGTAACAGAGCCAGGATTTAAACAAAATTCCAACCAGCACCAAAACACCACAGACAGAGGAGTTATTCACTCCACTTCCTGCAGCAGATAGCAGTTTTCCATTGCCTGAATATGGTATAAGTGCCAAAAATGAGTACAAGAAAAACCTATAAAACAAGAGTAATTCCATAGCAAAGCAGACAGCCACTATTTAGCACCTAGCACACTGCATTTTACAGAGCAGATAATAGATATTCATGTAATGAATGCGTTAACCAACTTGAAAGTAAAATCTTTTGCAAATATCTCTACCATAGAGATAATCCACCAATGACTGATGGCCATCTATATATTCATTTGGCCACATAAGATATGATGGAAATTTATGATAATTATCCTTAAAATCTAGAAGAACTTTGAGGAGTCCTTTTTCATATTGCTTTTCTGTATGTAATTATTAAGATCAGTCTGTCACCGTTTCCTTTAGAGAGAAATGTTAATTCTCCTTTTAAAGAGTATAAGTAAGAAACATTATTACTCTTATCAGACTAATTGTCAAAATAATGTTGAACTTGCTAGCCCTAAGTATAGTTGATTAATGCATATGTGGATGAAAGGCCACATGAGCTAAACAAATTTCAGCTATTTTAGAGTATTCCAGAGGTTTTGTTTCCTCTGTATTTTAGGTGTATTAAAAATATATTAAATTTAATGTGTGTTTTCATTTGAAGTTATTAATAAAAAAGAAGGAACTAAATTATCAAATTTTTATATCAGGCATTCTGTTTACCACTGAAAATGTTATTATATGGCTATGGGTGAATGGTTTGAATAAGAGAATACATAGATTTATCTGAATGTTTAAGTTATGAAGTAATGAAGACTAAAACATCTAGTGTACATTACGCCAGGACAGAAAATACCATCCAGCAGATGCCCTGGTGTTTACTCCAGTTCTTTACTGAGACCTACTCTAGAACATGGATACGCAATCAAATACTTTAAAGGCAAGGCAGGTTGTATACGTGAGTGGATCGATAAGGGGGGATATGTGAGAATGTGGGAAAGTGCAGCAAGTGAAAAAAAAAAAACTCCTTGATGAACTGAAGTGCAAGCACCTTCTAATGTCATTCAATTTTTTTTTTCCCTCTAAAATGCTGTGCTAGAAAAAAAATAAAGCAACTTTCAGGTCCTCATTAGATTCCATCATTGACCAGTTTGAACTATCATCTTCAGAACCTTACACTAAACTGCTGCAATGTATAATGACAGGAAGAAAACAGCACAACAATAACAACACGTATGCTCTCTATAGCATTTCAAGTCTTCCACATAAAGGCACAAAGAATAGGACATTCATAGTGACTTATACTTTACTTATGCAAGTGCTATTCTCATTCATAAAAGCAAAATAATATGGCAAAATGATCTATGTACCTACACACTCACAATACCCATCGATTTAATTCTTTAATATGAAACAAAACAAATGAGTAAAAACTAACCTAGCCACCTTATTTGTGCAAACATGCCTTCTAGAATGTTTGTTTTGTTTTGTTTTGTTTTTTGATGAACCTCAGTTGCTTACCACATCAGTGTTGCACGGTTGGCCATTTTTGGAATTCTAGAAACTGGGGAAAGGGAAATTAGACATGGCACCTTCTAATGTTAGACTAGTGGAAAGGTGTTTTGTGACACAAACCTAATGTCAGAGTAGAAGATAGATATAATTTTAACATAACAAACTATCAAAATTATGCTAAAAGATGGAGTTAGAGAAAGAGGAGAGAAATTAAGCTTTTGAATAAAACTAGAACGGACGGTTGGAAAAAGCTGGTACTTACAGGGTAACACATCCAAACATATATATTCATTTAGAGGAAATAAGAGGAAAACAATCTAAGATAAAAGGAAAACCTAGGGATGTCAGCTGCTATAAATCTGTGAAGAGAAAGAAACATTCAGATGAGGAGGATTACAAAAATCAGTGGGTGGGAAAAGAAAGGGGGTTGACATTTAAAAAGACAGGTGGTGCATGAGGTCCTCCAGACGTTTCCAAGACTTGGGCATTTAGACTTTGTGTGGTGCATAAATGGACTTACCTAGACTCTTGCCACTCAGGGTGTGAGTAAACCATCAGCATCAACACTACCTGGAAGCTTATTAGAAATACAGGCTGTCAGGCCTCACCTCCAGATATTTTTAAGAGAATGTGTGTTTTCAGGTTTCAGGTGATTCCTGTGCACATTAAACTTCGAGAAGCACTGAGCTAGCCTAGAGAGTGCAAAGCCTTGTGTTCTCCTCAGCAGCGGATCCTTTCTCAAGGGATTTATTGAGTGTGGGCAAAAGAAAGAACCCGAAAGCCTGGATTACAGTAGTTTCACCCACATAGCACGCCAAGGGAAGCCAGTCCAGAAGAAAAGAGAACTGGCAGCTCTTGAACGTTCACATCTTTTCAGAATTTTTAAAAGTTCAGTTAGCAGTCTTTTTAAAACATATTTTCTCTCCGGCAGTTACCTTTTTGTAGTCTGCCCTGTAAAAGGATCT
>NW_007733809.1:113513-116496 GCF_000696425.1 Galeopterus variegatus
CCCCCAAACTCACTGAGGCTTGATTTGTATCCCCCAAGTTTTATGTATTAGAAACTTGGCCCTCATTGTGACTGTTAAGAGGGTAGGAAATCCTATTATAGTAATTGAAGGGTGGAGCCTCGAAGACCTGATGATTGGATTGTAGGACCATGCCAGAGGGAATGGATTAAAAATGGTGGTCATGGGCATGGCTCGGAGGGCTTTAAAGGAGAGTCTCTCTCTCTCTCTCTTTCTCTCTCTGCTTCCACCACCATGCAATCTGAGAACTTTGGGTCACTGTCACCACCTCCAGATGGACTTTGGTCTTCCCAGCCTCAGAAACTGTAAGCAATAAATTTCATTTTCTTTATAAATTACCCAGTTCCAGATATTTTGTTATAAGCAACAGAAACAGACAAATACATACTTCCAAACAGAATGTGCATTTCTAATGTAAGGCTAGGACAGCATTGAATATGCTAAGAAGTTTCTTCTCAGAAGCGAAACCCTATTCTGAAAGTAGCGTTGAGAGGAGGCATAATATTCAGATCGGTGCTGCTATCTGCCCTGTCGAATAGATTTCCAAATGCCTCAGCCTTTGTCTTTATCTATACTTAAGAGTTTACTTGAAAAAGCAAAAAGTATATTTAAACTCATTTTCCTCTCTCCTTTACATGAATTAGTTTAATTATCAATTGAATTGCATGGACATGCCAGTATCTATTTTAAATCTGTGTAGGCAGAATAAAGAGGGTATAATTGGGCAGTGCTAATCTTTTAAAAGCAAAATGAAGTTTTCAGTTTGGGATTGATTAAACTGTTAGAGGATTAAGCCCGTTGTGGTAATTTCCTGCAGCTGGGGCAGTTAGAAGGAAGAGGATTTGGGTTTCTGCTTTGTAAATAAATCTTTAAAGTGGATTTGCTGTTTCTGTGTGGAGCTTACACTGGAATTGGTGGTTGGCAAGATTCGGTATTTTTCTGCTTGGGAAGAGAGTAAGATGAGCCTCAAATCTATTTTTTTTTTCTCAGATTATCAATATCTTTAGAAAAATGAGCTGGTTCTTTGGCTTTGGTGGCAGAATTAAATTCCTCATCACTAAATGAAATCAGAAAAAGAAAAAAAATGGTAAAAGAAAGAATTAAATTTAGTAAATGATTTTTTCAAGACAATAAGAGCAGACACAGCAATGAAAGGAGGATGTGCAGAGGATTATACAGAAAGAATATGCCATTTTTAGATATTTTTAAAATTTTTATCATAGCTTTAGATTGCAAAGATAGTAGTTTCTATACCAGCATCTAATTTCCCGTTATTAACATTCTACATTAGTTTTATACATTTATTACAATTAACAAAACATTATTGATACATTATTATTAACTGAACTTTATAGTTTATTCCTCTTCCCTTAGTTTTTATCTAGTGACTTTTTCTGTTCTAGCATCCCATCCAGGATACCACATTATATTTAGTTGCCATGTCTCCTTAGTCTGCTCTTTACTGTGCCTGTTTCTCAGGCTTTCCTTGGTTTTGATGACCTCGGCAGTTTTGAGGAGAACTGACTGATCAAGTGTTTTGTAGACTATCTATCAGTGTCTGATGTTTTTCTAATGATTAAACTGAGATACAAGTTTGTGGGAGAAAGACCATAGATATAAAGTGCTGTACTCATCACATCTTCTGAAGATACATACTTAGAACATGACTTAGTACTGTTGCTGTTGACCGTCATTTGGCTGAGGTCATGTCTGTCAGGTTCTCCACTGTGAAGTTATTTTTCCCCCTTTAAATACTTTACACTGTGGAAGGAAATTATGTACATCCCACACTTAAGGAGTGGGAAATTGTGCTCTTATCTCTTTGAAGGGGTAAAGTAGTATCTGTTTAAATTATTTGACATTCTTCTACACAGGAGATTTACACATTCCACTTATTTATTTTCCTATATATTAAAAATGTAAATAAATCACCATTTACATCACTATGGACTCATGAATATTTATGTTATACTTTGGGTTACAATCCAATACTTGTTTATTTTGTTACTCACACTGTTCTTGCTTTGTCCATTTGAAGATTTTTTAAATCTGTCTCATGGAATACATCATTCTTAAAAACAGATGGGGCAGAGATCAAAAACTAGGAGGCTGGAAAGCAATAGTTTCTAAGCAGAAACATGTAGTGAAAAAAGAGCATAGGTACAGAAAAGCCTAGTTTAGAGTTGACTAGGCTTTGTCAACAACTAGCAGTAAAATCATGCCACAACTTAGTTGTCTGTATGCTGGGAGTAATATAAATGCCTGACATCACTCAAAACTGAGATTAAAAATACCTCATCCTTCTGTTAAAAAGAAAATGAGTCATAGTTGGAGACACACTAAATGGGAATTTGCTATGCAAATGTGATATTTTACAATTATATCCAGAGATTAGTAAGCACGATATATGAGGAAGTGACTATAAATCTTAGCATCAGTTTTCCACAGGATTGCTGATAGAAAAGCAACAGCAAAGAATAAGAATGAAATGGGTCAATAGATGGGGAGTCTTTCAGATCCTGCAGACTCATGTGAGGCATGGAGAGAAGCAGTGCAGATTAGCAAAGTTCAAAGGATCCCACTGTCAGATCTGTATAGCAAAGCTTTGCACTCCGAAGAGCGAGAGTGGCAATGACCCTTTGATGTTAAGAAGACTTAGTCAGTGGAAAATAGAAATAAAATAAAATATGCCTACGGAGAAGCTTTTATGGGTTTATCACATTCCTAATGGGCACCGGTAGGTGGGTAGATTGTAAGTCCTACTATATATTTAATATAATTCGACAGAAGAATTTTCTCTTTTTGATTAAGATGACCAATAGTTTGTTAGACGATATTTCTTTGTTGGTTTCAATGTTTAATTTGGAACTAAATTGTACTAAACAGTAGCATGCCATATTCTACAGCAAGTGTTTTTCATGAGTTGAGTCATTGCTCATTAAACGTCAACATAATCAGCAAGTCA
>NW_007733809.1:116693-121559 GCF_000696425.1 Galeopterus variegatus
GCCTACGGAGAAGCTTTTATGGGTTTATCACATTCCTAATGGGCACCGGTAGGTGGGTAGACTGTAAGTCCTACTATATATTTAATATAATTCAACAGAAGAATTTTCTCTTTTTGATTAAGATGACCAATAATTTGTTAGACAACGATATTTCTTTGTTGGTTTCAATGTTTAATTTGGAGCTAAATTGTACTAAACAGTAGCATGCCATATTCTATAGCAAGTGTTTTTCATGAGTTGAGTCATTGCTCATTAAACGTCAACATAATCAGCAAGTCATTGTCACTGAAACTTTAAGTCTCCACCAGTATTGTCCTGGAGTTGGACATAATAAGCAGGTCACCAGAATGAAGCGATGACATTCTTTAATGCATTTTGTGAATCAGCTACTTATGCAGACTGGAACGGGTCTTCACTCAGGTAAACTTACAGTTATTTTGGAAGTGATGTCCAGGTTGCTGTTTGTCCCACACTGCCTCATTCTCCACATGTATTTGTGTCAGTCCAGAATTCAGCTCTTTGTAGACAAAGAAGGGATAATAGATAATATTCAAGTAAATGAGGTTGTGTTGTAGCTCTACATGGCATGTACCAGAGATTCGCTCTTAATTCTCCTTATTCTTTCATGTGTATATGCAGCATCTCCAATATAGTGTATTTCCTGTGTTTATACAGTGACATAAATAGCAATAATAATAATAATAATAATAATAATAATTAATAATAATAATAGATTACATACCATACTTGAGATACTGTTCTAATTCCATCCAATGTACCCAATTTAGTCATCATTTTGCAGTAGCAACTCCTATTCAGTAGCAATTTGCAGTTTATAAAGATCTTCCACATTGGATGATATGAATCTCAGCCCATATATGTTCATGTGCCAAAAAAAAAAAAAAAATCAGTTGTGTGCTTTGTTAGACCACTCATATTTTAATCCCACCAATCAAATGAAAAACTTAATTTCGGTCACTTCCTCAAACTTAAAATGTGTTGTGGATACACATGGAATATTATGCAGTGCCAAGATGGGATATGATCTCTGGTCACTGAGTCATCTGACTGCACCAGTTAATACTGAGACACAGCGTGAGAGGTCATGGTTCCCTATTTGTGGTGTGTTTGGTCTCTTCTGTCTCTATGCAACAGATAGCCTTTTTCTTTTTTTTTGAAGCCTCTTCAGCAGCTCAGTCCTGGACCTACTATTCTCTCTGTTTTCATCACTTTCTGCATCTCTCTTTCTGAGACAAGCACTTTGTTTATGCCCAGCGTATTGCCCCTGTGCACTGAGGCTTAAAAAGAACCAGGAAGCCTCTTTGGCTATTTCAGGTTGTTTCCTGCTATGTCTATCTACTGATCCAGTAAACACTAGCACATTGAGTGGAAAAGGGTAATACACAAAGAGCAAAACAGGATATATATTTCAAAATAAAGTCCCATTGTAAATTACTTTATTTGATGTACAGAGTGGAATGTTTTCATTCCTACTTTATAGACAAATAAAGGAGGACTTCATCAAACTTGTAGAGCCAGTGTCAGTGCCAGACTTGGAGACACACTCTCCTGGATCCATATTTTATACCCTTTCCATTTTATTATCCTGCACCATTTACTACTGAAGTGAATTTATTCAATATTTAACAAATATTTATAAAATCCAACTATGCTAAAATTATTGTTAGTCACTGTGAAGCAGAAGTAGCCACTATTTTGTTCACATGAAGTTCACCATTATTTTGATGAAGAATCTTCACTTTTTAGATGGAAAATTGAGATTCAGAATTGTTAAGGATTTTAAATATGGCCATAGAAACTGCTAGTGACAGTCAGGATTCATGGCCAAATCCAGGACTCATTAAACTGTATCTTGTCACTTTGTTGGCCTATTTCAGTCTGAACAAAATAGACTCCTAAATGTCAAGAAAATTTGACTGTGGTCTGAAGAGATAAACTGTTGTTACTAATATCTACAAGTTAGTGCTATATGTAATGTATTCTATATGAGTGACAAGACATAAGGGTGAACATGGGGCACAAGGAGGAACTGAATTTGATTAAGAACTAAAGAATACTTGGGATTTCAACTAGTGAAAATTTCTCTAGTCTAAAGACACACACAGCAGAGGAAAGAGCATGAGCAAGAAGGTCCACAAAAGCGGTCACTGCAAGGACTGGGAGACTTTGCTTACCATTAGTGGAAGTAGAGAAGGAAACGAAGTGCTTCAGCTCTGGGTAAACATCCAAAAGAAAAGTGAGATCAAGGCCAGTTGGTTACAATAAGGCATGCGTAGCCTCACAGCATCAAGGACTGGTGAGTTGTAATTGTCTCTAGGTCCTTCCAGTGTTCCATGCTGGTCTCCAGTCGAATGTGAACATCTGCACTAAGTACCTCTTGGCTTTCACTTCTTTCTTATTAGACCTGCTCTTCTTTGCCTGTTCAGGATTGCTCCAGATATCGCCTTTCCTCCTGACGTACTCGCCACCATCTCCAGGTTTTCCTACACATTATTCCATCTCTGAACACAATTGAAAGAAACACAAAGAGAGGATTTTTTCACACAATTATCTTCTCTATAAATTAAAGAGGAGTCTCTCACTGACTACATCTTTCAGGTAAATTATATAGTCCTTAAGTAGATTTCTTCCCTTTGGGAAGAAAAATTTGAACATGTTCATCAAGTAAAATCAGAAACTGAACTCTTTTTTTCTACTAACCTGATTAATGCTGTATTTCAAAAATGCAAATGGGATGTTCTTTTTTTTTTTTTTTTAGCATGGGGCTAGCTTTGCCCCTTTGCCTACCATTTTTCTTCTTTTTGTTATTCTTTTACAAAAATTACTAGAATGGAAGTTCTGAGAGGGAAGGTGTTTTATTGGCTTTGCTCACTGCTACATCCGTGGGGCCAAAATTTTAAAAAAAATGCCTTGCACATAAGGACAAGCAGTAATTAAGCTGGTTGGTTTTAGTCGAGTCTATATTATATTTAATGCTCTTTTGAGAAAGTCAAAATCTATTATCAATTGTTCAGAAAAGAGAAGCACACATTAATTGAATTAGATCATTTCAGTGGTCTCTCCAAGATTAAATAACAAAACTTTAATTGTACCCCATTAAAGATACTTTTACATTGACAATAGTGTATTAACATGTTTGTTTGGATTGTGATTATCAGTGTCTCTGAAAGTCAATTAAATGTTGAAGCAAAACGTGATAGTTTATGGTTGAACAAGCCCTTTATTGTTCCAAATAGACTCCAACACCAGGAACATCATTCAGATTTTATGACAAGATGCAATAACCAGCCACCTGTGAAAATAAAATCTATTTTTTTCAAATTAAATTTCTTTCTAGCAAGGTTTATTATGCATGTTTACTTTGTCATCTTTTAGCATTAACCGTGGACATCACATGCCAGGCATAATGAGAATTTTTTTAGGATGAAGTTTTACCATGGAAACTGTATTCCAAAGAAAGGATTTATGAAAGTGGATAATCACAAGTCAGACTGACTAGTATGAATCATTCATGTCAGGGTTCAGGTTGGAGAGGATGAGGAGAGGGTGGTACAATTAAATGAGCAATCAGAATTAGTCTAGTTGCATATATACTAACAAGAAAAAAAGTTTTTATTGGGCTGAAAATTTTCAGGTAAAATTGATGTTGGATCAAATTAATTAAAAATAAACATAATTTCCTTAATTCAATGCATGATTTATTTATTTATTTATTTATTTTTGGCAGCTGGCCAGTATCGGGATCTAAACCCTTGACCTTGGTGTTACAACATCACACTCTAATCAACTGAGAAAACCAGCCAGACTTTTTTTTTTTTCTTTTAATATTAATACTGGTTACAAATCTAATGGTTGCAGAAGGATTTATAATAAAATAACAGTAACAGTAAACTTTCCCCAACCTCTTTTCCTCCACTAGAAGAAAAGTCTTCTGTTCCCGTTTTTTTTTTTTAATTTTGCTTTTAATTGAAACATATTAATTATACATGTTTATGGGGTACAGATTTATATTTCAATACACGTATACAATGTATGATGGTCAAATCAGAGTAGTTAGTATATTTATCATCCCCCAAATTTATCATTTCTTTGTGATGAGAGCACTTGAGCTCCTCTCTTCTAGCCATTTGAGAACATACAATAAATTATTGTTAACTACAGATGCCTGACACTACTAGACACCATTACAACTTATTTTTCCCATGTAGCTTTTGAGTTTATTAACGAATCTTTCCCTATTCTCCCACCCCAACTCCTTCCCAGCCTCTAGTAACAATTCTACTCTCTACTTCTAAAAGGGCTACCTCTATAAAATGTGGGCGAATGAGATTATTTTATTCTATTTGCTTATCTGAAAACCTTTTCCTTCCTTCCTTCTTTCTACCCCTACTCACTCCTTCACCTCTTTCCTTGCCTGTCAGTCCTCTCAAATTTAAAGTTATCTGTCTGTCCATTGCCTTTTGGTATCCAGTATAGAGGAGAAATCTGATGCTCTTATTAGTAGTAAAGTTGCTTTTTTTCACTCAGGAAGCTTTTGAGTGTTTCTATTTTTAGCTTCTGAAATTTCAAGCCAATCTGGGTTCTTAAATTCCTTTGCTGGATACTCAAGGTTTAAATCTAAAGGTCTATATCTTTCTTCATTTTTGCAAAGTTGTCTTCTATTATTTCTTATATCATCTTTTCTTCATCTCCTGTTCTCAGTAAGGTATTGAACTATCTAAATTTGTCCATTTTTTTTGTATTTTTTGCTTTTTTCATATTTTATGAGAATTTTTCAAATTTACTTAAACATCCTATTATTAATTTTGCACAATTATATTTTTATTCAGTAAGTGAACTTGGTTT
>NW_007733809.1:122340-125792 GCF_000696425.1 Galeopterus variegatus
CCTCTGTGCGCAGTTCCTCTGCTGACTCTCCCGGCCTTTGCCGTGTGGGCTGCCAATATTGATCCCGCAGCCTGACCTGTGCACCCCCAGGAGTCCTTCTCCGTGTCGGCTCCAAAACCTCGAACCCGCTGCCGCTTATTTGTCGATGTAGGATCGTTGTTGAAAGATTTATTCGTCCTTTGTTGCTCTTGGAAATGCAGTCAATACTCTGGTATCACAGCACACAGCTCTCAGGATCGCACCGTTTCCTGACGCGGGCGCTCCAGACCCGTCGCCATTTTGAATCTCGGAACCGGGTAATTTATAAAGAAACAATATTTATTGCTTACAGTTTTGGAGGCTGAGAAGTCCAAAGTCCAGGGAACACATCTGGTGAGGTGACACAACAACAATGCATGGTGTCACATGGAGAGAATGGCAGAGCACAGAGAAAATTTGCCTTTTTTGTACACTTTTCTTTCATTGCTCTTCTTTTCTATTTCTAGTATTGGCTTTATTTCAGTGGGCTCTCAGTAGTAAAAAAAAAAATAGTATGTATGCCTAGTTTGCCATGTTGAATTCAAAGTTGGGACTATGATTTTTAAAATAAATTCTAGAAAAGAACCATTTATAAAATCTAAGAATCATCTTGTCATATTCCTCTATATTTATTAAGAAATTTTTAATTTTATTGTAATTCTTAAACAGTATTTTCAGACATTTGTAGTGTCAACAATAATCTTTACAAATAATGTTGTACCTGGAATAGATCTATTGGGATTGATTGTATTTCTCAAGTTAGAATTATTAAAATTTAACTGGCATTTGTTTTGTTTCTGGTATTGATGCGCTAGTTTGATACAGACCAACTCTGACACCAAAAATCACTAGAAAAGAAACACAAGCTTATTTCACAATATTTATTTGTGGTTCAACAGAGGTTAGCTGGATCTTCTGCTCAGGGTTTTTACCATGATGAATTCAAGATGTCAATGGGGCTGTGATCTCATCTGAAGCTGGGGTCCTCTCATAAGCATGTTCCTTGTGGCTACAATAACAAACTAAAGTTTCTGTTTTCTTACTGGCTTTTGGCTGGAGATGCTCTAAGCTCCTAAAGGATGCTCACAGTTCCTTGCCATGTGTCCCCTTTCATAGACCCTCTCACAACATTGAAGCTTGCTTTGTCTTCAAGGCCAACAGAGGAGCATCTTTCTCACTTTAAATCTGTCTGACTTCTCTTGTCTTTAACCTCTAATCAGGCTTTTAAAGAGTGAGTATGATTAGATCAGAACCACTCTGACCTAAGCATGTGACTAATAAAGATAAATGAGCACCCTTTTATTAATTTAAAGTCAACCAATTAATGGCCTTAATTACATCTATGAAATCCCTCTGCCATATAAAATAATGTAATCTTGGGAGTGATATTCCATCAAAGTCACAGTTTCCTCTTACATTCAAAGGAAGAGGATTATGCAGAGTATGTACACAAGGGGCCCAGAATCTTGAGAGTCATCTTACAATTCTGCTTACTACACCAGTAGACAAGTCCAGATAACTAAAACCAAAAGAAAAAAAAAAGAAAGAAAGAAAACACTCCCAAGAGATCCATTTATTGGGGTTATCATAGACAGGTTTTGAAATAACAAGTTTTTATATATTCCAAAAACTGGATGCCTATGGAAATTTTCAATAGAGAACTAGAAATAAGATTGCCAGAGTTAGCAAATAAAAATATAGAATTCCAAGTTAAATATGAATTTCAGATAAACAGCAAATAATGCATCTCATGAAATATTTGGAATATACTCACACTAAAAATTATTTATTATTGCTGAAATTCAGGTGTAACTGTATACCCTTTAGATTATTTTCAACACTAAGTATAAACTATAAAAAAACAGATTTTTGAATTATAAAATGCAATAAATATAATTAAGGACTCAAGAGAGTCAAAGAGAAGCAGATTAGATACAATCGGCAACATGATTAGTGGAGTGGTAAGTAGGTCAGAAGAAACATATACTGAAACACTGAGAAGAAAAAAAACGAAAAATTTAGAAAAGAGCATAAGAAACACATGGAACATGGTGAATATATGTCTAAAATATTTATTATCATGGTTCCAAATGGAAAACAGAGAGAGAATGGGGGAAAGTATTATTTAAAGAGATAATGTCTGAGGATTTTCTAAAACTAAGAAAAGACATCAAGTCATAGACTCATGCAACACTCCAATTATCGAGCAAGATAAATTCAAATAAGCCATACCTATCACATCATGAAAATATGCTAAAATATAAAGGGAAAATCCTAAAATATATATACTACCTTTTAAAATTGCAACAATATTCAACCAGGTATGATTTTGCCCCATGGAAACATTTGTAATGTCTGGAGACATATTTGATTATAACAATTGGAGTGGGCTTTTTACTTTCATTACAGTCCAGAGAGGCTGCTAAACATCTTACAATGCACAAGACTGCCCACAACCAAAATAAACCAAACCAAACCAAACAAAGCAAAAAACTTAACTGGCCCCAAATGTCAATAGTGCCCAGATAGGGAAACCCTGTTTCAGAAACACTGATCTCTGTTCCTATATGATTCTTAAGCCCCATGTTGATGGAACCTACCTTGGAATGTGAACGAAGCATAATGTGAATACTGCAAGCAAAACCACTTTACATTTTTAGAATTTACGTTGTTCAGAGTACAGCTTAATATCATCTGACACCAAAGTAGGGAATAATTTTGCCAGTTTTGCAAATAAATAGTTTAGATCGAGTGATTCTTTTTCTGGTGGTCTAAGAAGGGTGTAAAACTACAGGAATGTCAGCTGTCATCTTTTTACCCCTATACTAATCACTTTTAGATTGTATCTATATATCTATATATATATATCTTTCAGATTATGTATCTCTGTATAATTCAGATTACATATCTATATATACTTTCAGATTATATATCTGTATACATATTTTCAGATTATATATCTATATATAATATATATCATAATTTTTCCAATACTATTTAAAAGAAAATAATTTTAATCTGGCTAAAACTAATGTTTAACAATAAGATATAATATTTTAGCTGCCAGCAAAATTAATCAGTAGTATTTTTTAATCATAATAAGTAGTTTAATAATGATTACATTAAAATTACCTTCACAGTAATATTTTTCAATAATTGTTTTTGATAGAGGGTAAAGTCATTACATAATACACAATCAATTAATACTCAGTTTATTTACTAAGGAAAACATAAGTGTATCAGTAACCATTGTAGAAAAAAAGAGTTTTTAATATACGAAGTAATTAAGTATCCTTTAATACTTAAACAACCAATGCTAGTGTTCTTTGCTGAATTCATATGTAACAATTTTTGTTGTTTTTAAAATAGGGTCAGAATACAATAAAAGAAACTTATAATTTAATAATCATGTACTCCACATTCATTTTGCACAC
>NW_007733809.1:126257-127152 GCF_000696425.1 Galeopterus variegatus
GTGTCATTGGCAGTGAGGAGATAGATTTGGTAATAATATATGGTAACTCCTAAATTCATCTTGAATCTCTATGCATTTTAAATTTAATTTAGAAAATAGAACTGAAAAAGAAAACATGCATCTTCTGAGAAGATAGAATTTTAGGAAAACAATCTCTATTAAAGTTATTTTTAAATGCTCATGAATTGCATAATATACTCTGAAAGTGTTGTAAACAATTTACAGTTTAGAGTTTCAAGGTTTCTCATTTATTAACATGTAAATACATGTACTACATCATAAAATAAAACCTGTTGTTGATAAATATACACTACTGAAAAAGTGTATTAGTTATATCTCTAAGCAATATAATTATTCCCGCCCCCCTTCCTTTGGACCAGATGTCTCCTCACAACATAGGTATTTGTTTTAATCATCTCTCTTCACCCCGCACTAGCTTGGCATGTATAAATTCTCTATTAATGATACTAAATAAGCCTTCATCAGGGACAAAATGGCCAATAAGAAATCTCTTAATAAGATCTTGCATCAGTATGGTACATTTGTTCTAATTAAAGAACCAATATTAATATTTTATTAACTATAGTCCATAGTTTACATTAAAGTTTACACTTTGTATAACACAGTCCTATGGGACTTGACAAATGTGTAATAACATGCACACACCTGCAGTTTCACATAGAATAGTTTCACCTGTGCTTTGCATGTTCTTCCTTTCCCTGTCTCCTCCCAAGACCGTGGCAATCACTGGTCTTTTTCCAGTCTCTATAGTTTTGTCTTTTCTAAGATACCATATAGCCGGAATCACACACTATGTAGCTTTTTCAGATTGGCTTCTTTCACTTAGTAATATGCATTTAAGATTTCCCTGTGTCTTTTCATGGCTCTATAGTTC
>NW_007733809.1:128275-129736 GCF_000696425.1 Galeopterus variegatus
CTTTATTCCCAGCCACATAAAGATATACTATGGGCCTGCTGTTCCATAGATGGTAGAGGAAAATGGTATCTAGAGACATTAGTCAGTGTTGATTCTCCTTGTATTCTCCCATTGCCAGCATGTGAATGGCAGAAATTCAGAAAGGACAAGGTCAGTGTACACAAGTTACCTGGAAATTAAGAATAAGGCTCAGGGCAGAAGTCCCATAGTAGAGGCTGGTGGTGACAGCCCCAGTGTGGGCGCTGAACGAATCTCAGCAAGTCAGCAGAATCAGCAAGGTTCAAATAGAAGCCAAGTCATCGGGTCACGTGTCTAAGCTCCATGAGTGCTATTGTTACATATTACCTTTGCTAATCTCAAGAATAGCCAACAAATGATACTGATTATAGACACTTCAGTCCAGACCCAGAGAAAATAGATGTTTATGTCCAAAATCCAAGTGGTGTGTACAGTGTGTTCCAATCAAAGGTCAGCAGAAGCAAAATAAAAGGAACATACACTGGTTCTTCCTACCTCTATGAACACATGTAAACTCCCAGGTGTCCAGATAACACCCAGCAAAAGGCAAAGAGAAGGCAGATGGTATAAACCCAGAAATACCAGGTGGTTACTCAAATGACACTGAAGCTACCTGAAAAAGACTGTTTTATACTGGAAGTGATTACAATATCCTGAATAGATCCATTCAAGTTTTTCATCCTTCCTGTTATTCTGGGCAAGAAAAATAATAGCAAATACTTATGTAATGATTACTATATATACTAGGCACTATCCAGAGTGCTTTAAATGTGTTAACCCATTTAATCCTTACAACAGCCCTGTGACATTATTATCTCCATTTTACAAATGAGATCCACAAAGATTAAGCAAATTTCACAAAGTCAAGCAGCTGGTAAGTGGCAGAGACAGAATTTAATTCAGGCTCTTAATCACTACTCTGTGTCGCCTACCTAAAGTATAATAAACCCAGTGGCAGGAAATGAATTTTTGGTGGTTATTTTGTTTTTACACATATGAATTGTAGCAAATGCACCTCCATCCCTACTATAAAAATATAAGCAAATAAGGTTGATAAAAAATGGCAAGCATTGATGTGTAGACATACTTAGGTTAACGAGGGCACAAGCAGGAGGGAAATGAATCTATGAATACATTCCTGTAGGAGGGAACGCAAGAGCTGAGCCCCAGAAAAAGAGTTAGGTCGGTTCTTCTAAAACTTGACCATGCCTTAGAATCACCAGGAGTGTGTTCAAACACCAAATGCTGGCCCCACCCTCAGAGTCTTTGATGCTGAGGTCTGGGCTAGAAGTCCTAGAATTTGCCTTTCCAGCAGGTTTGAGGTGATGGTGGTACTGCAGGACTACACCTTGAACCAGTTAGCTGGAAAAGAACATTCCAAGCATTGGGGGAAAGCATATTGAGAAGGGGATTAAACGCTTATCAATAAGCAAGGCTAGGGAA
>NW_007733809.1:130558-147262 GCF_000696425.1 Galeopterus variegatus
ATCTACTGGGATGTCCATTTGAGTCTAATAAAATGTTCATGTTCCTTGAAAAAACCTTGAAGGGGCTATCATCACCCTTCTATGTCTAGTGGAATCTTTTTGTTCGAGAAGATAAAGCCACTCTGCAAAAGGTTCTATCTGGACTCCAATGCTAGATTATAACACAAGATGCCAACAAAAACAGCATTCCATGTCTCTGGTAGAAATGTTGTGTATCATTCCTGTTAAAAAAAACACAACTGTGGACAGCACCACCACGACCTGCTGCCTTGCCACTCCCTGCCCCACTCCCGCCCCCAAGTAGGCTGGCCTGTCCCTGACATCCAGCTACTGCAACTGACGACACCAGTGCAACCTACTACCTCACCAGCAGCCGCACTCTCCACCACTGCCACGGACACCAGTGCCGAATGAGTGGTCTGTGACAGCCACCACAGCAACTGCTGCCACAAGAGTGGCTCACTGCCACAACAGCAGACACCACTGCCTCACAGGTGGCCCGCTGACCACTCATTGGCACTGACAGAAGGAGAGTCATCAGTGGAGCCCAGGGAAAGAGATGAGTGAGAGCAGACCCACGTCCTAGTGGCTGGCCCAACCCACAGGGAGAATTATGCTGCCTTACATGGTAGCACAACTGGGGATGGGAAGTATGTGCACAGCCCATGGGACTGCCATGGGACTGCATGGGTGAGGCACACACAGAACCCCCAAAGAATACAGAAACCCAGGCCACACAAATAAAGCAAGCAAGAAAATTTTCTGTCATCACCAAACCATCCCCCAACTAGGGGAAGCAAGGTCCTGGGAGGAACTTCTGCCTGTAGGAAAGAAGAAAGAGAAATCCCATGCAGGGTTACCCATTCAAACTGAGGAGTGCCAGTATACCTCAGTGCACCCAACAGGATCAGGGGGAGCCAGGGTGCCAACAGGTCCACCCAAGGTCACCCACTGTAATGAAAGAGTGGCAGGGCTCCGAGGCACTTCTTTTTTAAAAATTTTTATTGAATCATAATTGATTATACATATTTTGGGGTTCAACGTTGACATATGTTGATCCAATCAATATTACTAGCATATATATTGTTACAAATTGTACTTATTCTTTATGCCCCTTGTCCAGTCTCCCCTTTCCCCCTCTTCTGCCCCCCTCCCACCACTGATAACCCTAGATTTCTTCTCTCCCTCTGACACAGTAATGGTTACTCTGTTGATTTATTGCCTAGGTGATCTGTCCAATCCTGAGAGCTGTGTTCAGGTCTTCCAATATTATCATAGAGCAATGCTTCTTATATCACTCTGGAATCGGCTTTGTGGAGAGAGACATCCTCTTCTTTTCTTTGGTCTCTGCTGGTAACTCTCCTTGTGTCAATGCACTCCAGTGGCTGGCGGGCCATCTGCATGGTGGTTGTGGCGTCTAGCCACTTTTTCAGCAGCTGTGGTTATTGTGGTGGCTGTGATGGGTCACACACATGGAGGTGATGTTTTTGGCATGCTCCTTACCTAGGTGGCAATGGCAGTGTCCCTGATTGTGGAAGGGAGTCTGGTCCTCAGATCCATGCCTCAGGACCCCGGGTGGGCCCCATGGCGCTAGTGGTGTGCCTGGTTGTGGGAAGAGGGTCCAGTCCCAGGCTCCATACCTCAGGACCCCGGGTGGGCCCCATGGCACTGGCAGTGTGCCTGGTTGTCCCCCCTTTCCGGCTTGGTAGCCCAGGGGACTTCTGGTCCTTCTAGGTGTTATAGGTGTTCTTTGGTGAAATGAGACCTTTACTAGTTACTATCAAACTTTGTCTCTGTGGGTACTCTTTTTTTTCTTTCAGTTCTCTGTTGGATTATTTGCTGTTCCCACCACTTAAACTCTGCACTGGAACTAATTTGTTGTCTTCTGCTTACTTCTAAAGTGGGAGAATTTCCTGTGGGACCAGTACTTGAGCTCTGTCATTGAGCTAAATTGCTGTTTTGCTGTTGATTCCCTGGGAAGGCTTTTGTGCAGCTCAGGTTTTAACGGTTGACTTTATAGAACTTCCAGGTTTAGTGAAATCCAATGCACCTGGGTTGTGTAGAAACACTGGTCTGGGCCTGAGTCTTCATCAAACAGCACAGCATGCAATCCTATATTCCTGACCAGTCTCCTCTAAGTGGCCCTACACTGATTGGGGGGCAGATCAGCTGTCCTTGTGGTGTCCCAGTATTCTCCCAGTGGGCCCATCTCCACCACCACCCATGCTGCGAACACTTCCCATGGGATGGGATGTAGGCCAGGTCCCTTTTGATGTCTCATCAGCCTCTGTGTGGGTCCTTTTTTTCCATTGTTGCGGCTCCTTGCTCCCATGCAGGTCCATGGGAACCCTAATAGCGGTCTTGCTGGCCTGAGGGCCACCAAGGCCCTCTTCTCCCCTGCCACCTCCATGCAACTTCATCTAAAGGGCACAGACAGCTGCAGCTTTTGGCAGCTCCTGCTCCGTGCACTCAGCAGCTCTAGCCTGGATGTGGCTGGGGATTGAAACAGTCGGAGAGGTTCTTTCTTTCTCTCATCGTTGCTTCTCTGGCCTTCGTGCACTCTGCAGGTCTCTCCTTTTCTTCCCCTGAGCTCTAGCGGTTCCAGCTTGGCTGTTGGTGCTTTTTAATAGTTGTAAATTAGTTGGTTTATAGGAGAGAGTGATGCTGGGACCATCTATTCCACCATCTTGACTGGAAGTCCTCCAAGGCACTTCTGCCAAGAATTTGAGAGCTTGCTCAAGTCCTAGTGAACCAACATAGCATCACCAGCCTCAGCAAGGAATTACTAAGTGTCCCAGGAAGTAGGCCACTGAAGCACTCACAAGTAATTCCAACACTAAATTTGGCCCACGTACCTACATGAAGATTATACTACTGCATCCACCTGGAACCAATACTAAAACACTGCAATCAATGGTCACTACAAAACACATCTGCAAGAGGAGCTCCCTCTCCTCAAATCCCACTTCAGAGTACTAGAATAAGTGACTGCTCTACCAGATGACTAGACACCAATGTGAGATACTAGAAATATGAAAACAAAACAAGAAAATATGACACCACCAAAGGAATATAAAAATTCCCAAGTACCAGAACCTATAGAGCAAGAAATCCTTGAAATAACTGAAAAGGAATTTTGAGCAAAAACCTTAGGGAAACTCAAGTGAGATACAAGAAGACTCAATTAGATGATACAATGAATGAGAAAAAGTATACAGGATCTGAAGGAGGAAATGCACAAAGAGATTAATGCCCTAGAGAAGAATGTAGCAGAGCTTGTGGATCTGAAGGATTCATTCAACAAAATAAAAACATAACTGGGAGCTTAAACAGCGGACAAGAACAAGGAGAAGAAAGAACTTCTGATCTTGAAGATGGCCTTTTTGAAATAACCCAGACAGGAGAAAATAAAAGAAAAAAAGAAAAGAAAAGAAACAAAATGAAAAATCTAAGAGAGCTAGTAGACAAGCTGAAGCACACAAACATCCGAATAATGGGTGTTCCAGAAGGTGAGGAAAAATGAAGGCATTGAAAACATATCCAATGAAATAATAGCAGAAACTTCCTAAATATAGGGAGAGCTATGGACCTTCAGTTTCAGGAGGCCAAAAGATCCCCAAACAGATTCAATCCAAAAAGATCCTGTCCAAGAACACATTATAGTTAGGCTGGCAAAGCTCAAAGACAAAGAAAAAATTCCAAAAGCAGCAAGAGAAAAGCACAGAGTCAACTATAAGGGAGCCCCCCTTAGACTAACAGCAGACTTCTTAACAGAAACTCTACAGACCAGAGGAAAATGGGATGATATATTCAACATATTATAAAAAATTGCCAGCCAAGAATTCTGTACCCACCAAGGCTATCCTTCAGAAATGATGGATACATAGTGTATTTCCCAGACATACAAAAGCTGCAGGAGTTCACCACCACACGAAAAGCCCTAAAAGAAATACTCAAGGGAGTCCTACATCTGGAATCTTAATAGTGATAATCACTATTACTAATACACAAGAAAGAAAAAATCCCACTGTTAAAACAAAAATGCAAACAAGACAGAGAAAGAAGCTAAATCATACCACTTCCAAAAACCAACAAACATTAAAGGCAAATAATAAAGGGAAAGAAATGAACAAAATATATTTAAAACATCTGATCAAAAAGCAATAAAATGCCAGGAGTAAAACAATACCTGTTAATAACAACCCTAAACATAAATGGATTAAACTACCCATTCAAAAGACATAGACAGACTGATTGGATTAAAAAACTAAACAAACAAACAAAAACTAGACTAAAATAGTCTAGGATTAAACTAGGACTTAAAAACTAGACTGATTGGATTGAAAAACTAGCATGTAAAACTACATGCTGTCTCCAAGAGACTCACCTGAAAATACACACACAGACTAAAAGTGAAAGGAGGGAAAAAGGTATACCATGTAAACAGAAAAAAAAAGGAGTAGCTATTCTTACATCAGATAAAATAGACTTTATACCAAAAGCCATAAAAAGAGACAAAGAAGGCCATTATATAATGATAAGGGGATTTATCCAGTTGGAATACATAAGAATCATAAATATGTATGCACCCAACACTGGAGAACCCAGGTATGTAAAGCAAATACTCCTAGACCTATAAAAAGAGATTGACCCTAAAACAATGATAGTGGGTGACGTGAACACCCCTCTCTCAGCAAATTAAGTATAGAAGGAAGGCATCTCAACAAAATAAAATCCATATATGATAAACCCACTGCTAATATCATCCTGAATGGGGAAAAGCTTTTTCCCTTAAGAATGGGAACAAGACAAGGCTGCCCACTCTCACCACTCCTGTTTAATATAGTACTGGAAGCACTAGCCAGAGCAATCATGGAAGACAGAGAAATGAAAGTCACCCAGATTGGAATGGATGAAGTTAAATTTTGCCTGTTTTCAGATGACGTGATCCTGTGTATAGAAAATCCTAAAGACTCTACCAAAAAAAAAGTCCCAGAGCTAACTAAAAACTTCAGTAATGTTGCAGAGTACAAAATCAACACCCAAAAATCAGTAGCATTTTTATACTAGAAAAGTGATCTACCAGAAAAAGAAATCAAGAAATTGAGCCCATTTGCCACAGTCAGTAAAAGAATAAAATACCTAGGAATCAATTTAACCAAGGAAGTGAAAGATCTCTACCATGAAAACTATAAAACACTACTGAAAGAAATGAAAGAGGGCACAAAAATGCAGAAAGACATTCCATGCTTTTGGATTGGAAGAACTGACATTGTGAAAATGTCCATACCACCCAAAGTGATCTACAGATTCAGTGCAATCCCCATCAAAATACCAATGGAATTCTTCACAGAAATAGAAAAAAATCAATCCAAACATTTATATGGAACAACAAAAGATCCTGAATAACCAAAGCAATTCTGAACAATAAATAAATAAAGCTGTAGTCATAACACTACCTGACTTCAAATTATACTGCAAAGCTATAATAACCAAAACAGCATGGTATTGGCATAAAAACAGATACTTGTATCAATGGAACAGAATAGAGAACCCAGAAATCAAACAACAAACCTAAGTGAACTGATCTTCGAGAAAGACAACAAGAACATACATTGGGGAAATATATGCCTCTTCAATAAATGGTACTGGAAAATTGGACATCTATGTGCAGAAGAGCGAAACTAGACTTATACCTCTCATCATATATCAAAATCAACTCAAAATGGATTAAAGACTTCAGTATAAGTCCTAAAACCATAAAGTTACTAAAAGAAAACATGGGGGAGACACTCCAGGAAGTAAGACTGAGCAAAGACTTTATAAATAAGACACAAAAATCACAAGCAATAAAAGAAAATATAAACAAATGGGACTGTATAAAACTAAAAATCTTCTCCACAGCAAAGGATACAATCAACAGAGAGTAAAGACAACCACAGAATGGGAGAAAATATTCGCAAACTATACATCCAACAGGGAATTAATATCCAGAATATATAAGGAACTCAAACAACTTCACAGAAAAGAAATCAAATAATCCAATTAAAAAATGGGCAAAGGAGCTGAATAAACATTTTTCAAAGGAAGACATACAAATGGCCAACAGGCACATGAAGAAATGCTCTACATCACTCAGCATCAGGTAAATGCAAATCAAAACCTTACTGAGATATCATCTCTCCCCAATTAGACTGTCCCAGTATTAGAGAGACCAAGAATAACAAATGCTGATGAGAATGTGGAGAAACGTGAACCTTCCTACACTATTATGAGGAATGTAAAATAGTACAGCCATTATGGAAAACAGTATGGAGTTTTCTGAAACTAGAGATAGAACACCATATGATTCAGCAACCCCACTACTGGGCATATATCTAAAAGAATGGAAATCATCATGTTGAAGGGACACCTGCACTCCCAAGGTCACCACAGCTTTATTTACAACAGCCAAGATATGGAACCAACCTAAGTGTCCATCAACGGACGACTGGATAAGGAAACTGTGGTGTGTATTCACATTGGAATACTACTCAGCCATAAAAAAAGAATTAAATTGTGCCATTCCCAGCAGCATGGATGAGCTTGGAGAAATTATGTAAAGTGAAATAAGTTAGGCACAGAAAGAGAAATACTGCGTGTCCTCACTCATAAGTGGGTGCTAACAAAGAAGGCAGGAAGGAAAAGGGTGGTGGGGGAAGAGAGAGAGAGAGAGAGAGAGAGAAAGAAAAGACCACAATAATACATTGATCTTTCAGAAGGAGAGGACAAATCTATGGTTACTAGAGGTGGGAGGAGGGAGGGAGAGAGGAGTGGGAGAGATTGGGTAAGAGACATAAAGAATAACTACAATTTGCAATAATTAACATGCTAATAATATCCATTTGATCATTGCATATTGTAGATAGGTGATGGCAATCAACTCTGTACCCCCAAAATTATGTATAATCAATCATGCTTAAATTTAGGGGAAAAAAAAAAAAACTTGCAGCACATTTAGTTTAAAATTTGAATTGACTTTTATTTGCAATTCAATGCATATTGTAGATAGGTGATGGCAATCAACTCTGTACCCCCAAAATTATGTATAATCAATCATGCTTAAATTTAGGGAAAAAAAAAAAACTTGCAGCACATTTAGTTTAAAATTTGAATTGACTTTTATTTGCAATTCATGAATCATGGCAGCATTCCTTTCTACAAAATAGAGTAAAAACTCCAATGAGGTGAGCAGGGGAGGTTGGCTTTATAGGCAGAAAAAGGCTGAAGAAAGCAAAAATAAGGAAGAAGCAAATTAGTAGTCTCAAAAGTTATTTTCCTCGTGGGGTTAAAACAGAAGGGGCTTCCTTATGCTGGTTCAGATACATTGGGCCCCCTTTGATTGGTTGCTGTGAATCTCCTGTGCTTTTTCTTTTTTTAAAATGGCCCATTTCAAAGTTCAGTTTGATTACTTGGCAGTTAGCATGCAAAACTTCATTCTAGTTTGGTCTGGTCTGTTGGGGCCTAGTGCAGAAGCTGAGTCCAGAAGTCTCCTATGAATTTCTTTAACACCCCTACCACTGATCATTTTTTCAGTCCCTATGCATGTGCCAGTGAGTACACACACATGCACACAACAAGCTGAATTGTACTCTTTTCCCTCTGACTCTACTGATTGTTTATATAATTAGATTAGTAAACATGACTGGTGTTTCCTTTTCCTCTTTAGTTCTTAGAGATTTCTTACTCAGAGAACTTTGAGCAGTCATTTAGAGACTACAGTTTTCTTTTCCCTCTGTCTTTTTCTATGTCTTTCCACCTTAATGTTTCAAAATTGCTTTACATTAAGCTACCCACTGAATACACAAAAATTGTTCGTGTGTGTGTGTGTGTGTGTGTGTATTCAACATTCCATGACTGGATTGGTTCTGTTAACAATTTCCTTTAACGTAGAGCAAATTTCAAACCAATATAATTTGGTTTCTAACTTTTGCTCCCTATATTTGGACCTGGAAAGGGACTCATTACATATTCTTTGGACTCTTCCAGCGTTTGTCTGTTAGAAATGGGAAGGTCTTCATAACATCTGATCCTGCAATATTTATCACTCATACACCAGAAACTCAGTTTGAGTCCTGTGAAATATGGAGGTTTAAAGCAAACCTTTATTTAACATTTTGTGTGTCAACATTTCTTCAGCTTGACCTGCCAAGTGGATTTCATAGCAGATGACTCTGGAACATAAACAAGTGTTTGCTCTTATATTTCATCCATTAGCACTGAATTAAAGACTACAAGATTTGGATCGTATGGCAGGTTGCTTTGGTGCCTTATGCCGCTGCTGCTGGCCAAGAAGAGGAGCATCTGAGTGCTGATATATTTACGTCTGTGGAATACTAAGAAATCTTTGGACATTTGACAAATATCCGCCTGTACCACTGAGCATACGGGAGCATCCAAGTCACTTGCATGTAACTTTTCATGGATGTGAAAACTATATTGATGCTAAAATTGTCATATGAACTGTTTTAAAATAACTGTTCAGGAAACTCACTTTGTGAAAACAAAAATTCTCTCTCAATGCTCTCAATAATTATGCAAAATACAAGATTCATCTCTGGAGTGGTGAGACCAGTGGAAAAATGCATTTAACATTTCTTGTGTGTTCCCTAAGTGCAAATTATCCCAGCTTCTTTCCATATATTATCTCATATTCCTCTCATAAAAATCCACTAAAGTGATGGCTAGTTTTACTTTTTTCTCTAACCTTCACTCCCATCTACCCACTCATGTATGCATATGGCTATTCATGTTTATCAAGGGAGTGGTGTTGCTTGCCTATAGCTTAATCTACCTCCAAAATAAAGTCTAAAAACATTTATTTTTCATCTCTACCAACAGTTGTTTATCTTTAAACTAGTTTGTCATCAGTCCTTCCTTTAACTGCCAAAATAGGCATTTAATTGTTTTCTCTACTTAGAAATTTTCTCCCTCCAACATATTCTCCATATTTACTTTTCTACAGTAAGCATTCAAAAGCTTCTTATCAAATGTAGAAATTTAGAATAACATCTGAACACGTTACCATGCTCTACCAGGATCATATCACAGATTGCCAAATTAAGCAAAAAAATATACATATGTATATTTATATATCAATATTATAAAATTTTGTATTTTGTACATTTATAAACTATGTATAAAAATACATAAATCTAAATATACATACACATACACACACACACACACACACACACATCCTCTCCTACTGAGCTTCTGTTTCTCTGGAGAACCCTGACTGATGCACTGTCCTTACTGAATACTTGACTCTCCACCCGCACCCCTGTCAACCCTCTTGCTTTCTGTGGCTGCCATCCATCCTCACTCTGCACCAGTGTGATCCATGCGTAGGCACCACCACACTTTATTAACCCAAGACACAATTAGGGAATAGGGAATATAGAGCCATTGTTCCTAGAGGATATACAGGGTTAGGTTCCTGGGAATGCTTGCAACATTTTTATCAATCAACCAATAGATAGCCTTGTGCTATGTGTGTTTTTGTTTAAAGACACTTTATTTAATATATATATATATATTGTTTATTCATTAATATTTGAACTCCCCACAACAGTATTATAACTCATGCCTGAATGAATGTTATCTAGCATACATATTTTCTCTGTAAGGCACAGAACAGCCCTTGTGCATTTAGGGACACTAGACAGCACTTCAGCTTAGGGGCCATTTTAAACAGCAAAACCACCAGCAAAAAGCACAGTACGTATTTTCTCTGTAAGGCACAGAACAGCCCTTGTGCATTTAGGGGCACTAGACAGCACTTCAGCTTAGGGGCCATTTTAAACAGCAAAACCACCAGCAAAAAGCACAAAAATGTAAAAACAAACAAGCAAACACCTTGACACTAAATATTTCACACATGTAATATGAGAGCTCAAAAGAAAAAAGCAGAGTGTTGCCTTGTTCTACCTCAACCGTGAACATGTGTGCTGGGTGAGTCAAGTTTTTTGATACTCTGCACATGTCCATAAATGACTGTGACAGAGTCACTAGAATTGACTTTGAGGTTACAAATAAATTTAGCAAGTAGGTGAGTTTGTAAATGTAGAATTCATAAATGATGAGTGTCAACTATATATGTAAAAAAGTCTGGTTGAATTCGAATTTCAAATAAACACCAAATAAGTTTTTAATATAAATATGTCATGAAATATTTGAGACATTTCTAAAATATTATTTACACAAAAAAATGACTATCTGAAATTCAAATTGAACTGGTTGTCGTATATTTTATCAGGTAGGCTTCTTCCTCTCCAACCCTACCTTGCTTCTCTTTCTGTATTGATCTTTCTCTTCCAACCTCAACTTCTTCCTTTATGCTCCTCTAAAATCCTAAGATTGTCACTTCTTGTAGATTCTCAATGACCCCTGACCTCAGTCCCAGGCTCTCCCCATAATTGATACTTTCTCTTCTTCCAAACCTTTCCTGACTCCAATATCCTCCACTGTCCTGTACATCAGTACCCCATACATTTCCCATATGCCATGATTATAATTTATGATTATTTTATTTATGTTTTCTAATTTTTAACCTTCCCCAAGGTCCGTGCTTATTCCCATCTTGGTATGCTAAGCCTAATGTAATATCTGATACATGAAGCCTTTTAAAAAATATTTGTCATGGAATGAATGGTGTAAAGAATAAATGGAAGGGGTATTAGGATTTATAGACCAAGAGAATCCTTAGTTACATGTCTGAACCTAGTGCACTTGTTAATTCATTTATTTGCTCATTCTACAGTTATTTTTTGAGTACCTTGAGCCTAAGCCCTGTGCAAGGCTGTAAAAAGGAAGCAAAAAATAAGAAGATCAAGGGTCCTGTCCTCATGGAGCTTGTACTCTGTGGAGGCAGACAGAAAGTAGACTAATAAACAATTCAGTTATAATTTGCATCATTGCCACAGAAGAAATCAATGGGTGGTGAGCCAGTGAAATGAATAGTAGGCTGGTATTTTGACACCCCTATGCTTTCTCTGTTTCACAATGTGCAGAATAAATTATACACACACATACACACATACACACTCGCACATATATTCAGTTAATTTTCACCACTTCATATGCAGAGAATGGTGTAAATTACATAACCAGTGATATAAAAAGGCAATTAAATTTAAAATAATCAGTATCTTAATAATGTCATTATTTCCAAAGGACTTTTAAACCATATTTCAACTTATGATATGAAACACTAATTTATTGAATGCTTATTTCAGGCCAGGCATTGTTATAGGCACAGAGGATATAACCACAGTTAGAAAAACTAAAATTTTACTTCACAGAAAAAGAACATCCTAAACAAATTCCAGTCCTAGGACATCTGATTTAGAGCAGCAAGAACATGATGCATTAACGTGTCAGCATTCTTCATCCTCAATGTATTTATGTAGCTTTAACTAATTAACCCTCATGATACTAAGCCATGAGTAAAGCTTATGTATTACACACGGTGCATTCTCTTTAAAGAAATGACAATCCTCATAAGCAGTGGGTTCATTCCCAAAGATCCACACAAGCATTTTGGTTTAACTCCCTAAAGCTTAGAGAACTGGAATCCGCTGCTAAAAGTTGATTTTTTCTTTGCTGCTTAGGATGTATGCATTTTGACTGCAGAGTTTCAGAAATTGTTTTGCTAGTCTGAAACCATGAGGGTCTCGCTCTCATCTCAAATCATATTTTGAATATTTTTACCAGGCTATGTAAGGAAACCTGGATGAGAAGTTTGTGACTAAATGGCTGTATAACTTTAGCAAGTTACCCAAAGCTCTCTGTATGTGTGTTGTATAGTCCACCAGGTATAATACCTCTTCTACTTACCTTACAGCACTGTGAAGAGGATCATATAAAATAATCATGTTCCTGTCGGAGACAGAGTTCACGGGGGCTGACCCCGTCCTCTTACCAGGGTCTTGACTCCGTCACAGGAAAGAATTCAAGGGCAGAGTCACATTAGAAAGTGGGAACAAGTTTAATATAACAGATAAGAAATACAGGTTTCACAGAGAGTGCGGCATAACTCCAGAGACTGAGCAGGGCCCACACCGAGTCTAACACAAAAGTAAATTTAGTACAGACATCAAGTCTAACACAAAAGCCAGAAAAACACACTTAAAGTTCAGTACAAAGCGCAGGCTGGCTCAAGGGAATGAGCAGCTGCTTGCTGAAAGTAAGTTAGATACAAAGTAAAATATACACTCCTCAGCCAGCAAAGAAGTATGGGTGGCTTCCAGGAAGGTGAGCAACAACCCTGCCTACTCCTGGGATTCTGCATTTATCGTTTTTCTATCTTGTGAATATTCAGTTAATATACTTTATCTAATTAATATTCAGTTAGGGGGTGCTTCCCAGTTATGTGCACAAGGCATATTCAAGAATATTCTGAGCTCTCTACTGAGCATGCCCAGCCACTGGATTTGCAAAGGCCAGCCTGCCTGTGTTTTCATTTTCCCTTGTTGGTGCTAAAAATAGGTCTAACTGGCAACAGTAACTTTCCTCCAGGGGAGAGCTCAGAGGAGGGGGCCTGAGACCTCAGGACGGGGCTGGAAACCCAAAGGCATGGCCTGAAACCCCAGCCCAGGGAAACTGAGCACCTCCTGCTCTCAGTCTCACTCTCTGCCAGAAACAATGCATTGACTTTCCATTGAACCTAGAATAAAATGTAAACTCCTCACCATGTCCTGCGCACTTAATCTTCTAATAGCCCCTGATCACCTCTCCTCCATATATGTTCCCTATCATTCTTTCCTTTCCCATCTCACTGGACAACTTTTAGTTTTTCAGACATACCAGACTCTTTCCTTGCCACAAGTTATCTCTGCCTGGAGTATTTTTTCTCCCACTCTTTCCGTTCTTGGCTCTTTCCATTTTCCGGGTTTCTGCTTAAAATTGACATGATCAGAAAGATCAATCTTTGTTGTTTACCACCTCAAATGAGACCTACCTCTGTTTATTATCTACTAGCACCCTGTTAATTTTTATAAAATTTATCTTAATCATTTTGCTATTTTTAAGACATTTCTCTACTTATTGTTTTCTTTATGGTCAACTAGGCTCTAAGCCCCAGTAAGAGAAGGAGCATTTGAGTTTTATTTGGTGCTGTATGCGCAGTACAAGCACAGGGTGCACACATGATGGCTCTCAATGATTACTTAAGTATTATCTTAATGAATAGATACATGCAAGGGCTTAGAATCTTTAACTACTAGCTTAATTGGAAGAACTAGCAGAGAGGCCCAGTTGAGAAAACCTGACCTTATTCTTGGTTCCCTTGTGCGTCTGTTTCACTTTAGCCACATTGTTTCACATTTCTGGATTTCATAACTCATTTGTAAAATATAAATAACAAAGATATAATGCACGTGAACGCACACTGTGTAATGCAAAATGTATACAGATATAAGGTCCCATGCTTTATAATGATCAATAACATTTTTTAAAAGTAGGTAATTCCATGGATCCTCACATTTCTTTATAGACTTCTTTTTTATTGGTTATGAATATTCATGAGATACAAGGCTGATCGTCACCCCTCATGCCCAAGATGTGAAGGCCAGATTCATACTGGCAGCATGCGCATTACCACAAATTGTGTTTGTACCCCACATCCTCCACCCAAATATCCCGAACCTTCCTCCCGCTTTTCTCTCCACTCCACTTTGTAGCCCAAGGTATGTTCTCTCCCTCTGTGAGTCCAATGCACCACCATGGTCTTTCTTTCCTACCTTCTTTCTCTTTTAACTCCCACTTATGAGTGAGTACATGCGGTATTTGCTTATTTCACTCAACGTAAATTTCCCAAGGTTCACCCATGTTGTTGCAAATGGGAGAATTTCATTCTTTTTTATGGCAGAGTAGTTTTCCATGGTGTATATATACCACAGTTTCCTTATCCAACCACCTGTTGATGGACATTTAGGTTGGTACTGTGTCTTGGCTACTGTAAACAGAGCTGCGATAAACATGAGAGTGCAGGTATCCCTTTTGACATGATGATTTCCATTCCTCTGGGTACATACCCAGAAGTGGGATTGCCAGATCATATGGAAGATCTATCTGTAGTTGTTTGATAAACCTCCATACTATTTTCCAGAGTGGTTGTACTAATTTACAGTCTCACCAACAGTGCAGGAGCATTCCCTTCTCTCCATACCCTCGCCGGCATTTGTTATTCACCATCTTTTTTATTATAGCCAGTCTAACTGGGGTGAGATGGTATCTCAATGTAGTTTTAATTTGCATTTCCCTGATGACTAGTGATGATGAGCATTTTTTCATGTCCCTGTCGGCCATTTGTATGTCTTCCTTAGAAAAATGTCTATTCAGCTCCTTTGCCCATTTTTTTAATTGGGTTATTTGTTTTTTTACTGTATAATTGTTTGATTTCCTTGTATAATATGGATATTAATCCCTTGTCAGATGCATAGTTAGCAAAAATTTTCTCTCTGTGTAGGTTGTTGTTTCACTCTGTAGATTGTTTCCTTTGCTGTGCAGAAGCTTTTTAGTTTGATATAGTCCCATTTGTTTAATTTTTCTTTTGCTGTTTGTGCTTTCAGGCTCATGTTCATAAAGTCTGTGCCTAGACCTAGTTCCTGAAGTGTACCCCCTGTATTTTCCCTTTGTAATTTTATGGCTTCAGGACTTATACTTAACTCTTTAATCCATTTTGAGTTGATTTTGTGTTAATTTTAGTCTAAGGTGAGAGGTGCATATCTAGTTTCATTCTTCTGTATATGGATATCCAATTTTCCCAGCACCACTTGTTGAAGAGGCAGTCTTCTTGTCAATATAGATTTTTGTTGCCTTTGTCCAATATCAGATGGCTGTAAGCCTGAGGGGTGATTTATGGGTTTTCAGTTCTGCCCCACAGGTCTGTCTAATTTTATGCCAGTACCATGCTGTTATGGTTACAATAGCTTTGTAGTATAATTTGAGGTCAGGTAGTGTTATGCCTCTTGCTTTATTTTTTTTGCTCAGGATTGCTTTGGCTATTCGGGGTCTTTTGTTGTTCCATATGAAAGTTAAGATTGTTTTTTTTCCTTTTCTGTGAAGAATGTCTTTGGTATTTTGATGGGGATTGCATTGAATCTGTAGATCACTTTGGGTAGTATAGACATTTTCACAATCTTAATTCTCCAGTCCAAGAGCATGGACTATCTTTCCATCTTTTTGTGTCTTTAATTTCTTTCAGAAGTAGTTTGTAGTTCTCATTGTAGAGATCTTTCACCTCCTTGGTTAAATTGATCCCTAGGTATTTTTTTTTTCTTGGCAGTTGTAAATAGGCTTACTTTCTTTATTGCCTTTCTGTTAGTTCATTATTTGAGTATATAAATGTAACTGATTTGGGGGCATTTATTTCATTCTTTATAGTCTTCTAAACCTTCACCATGAAAGCAAAAAAGACATAGAATAAATGAAAATAAACAAAATCTTTGTGACCTCTTTCGATTTCCTAGTTTCAATCCTCTTCTCCCTCTAGCTTGGTACTGCCTTTCTTGCCATTCCTTGTAAGTTTGAGCTCTCTTCAAAAATTTAAATAACATAAAATTATATTAATACACTTGGTAAATTTGGTTAATAAGAAAGCTTACAGAAGAGTAAAAAATACAAGTAATGAAGACTTTTTTTCTCATTTCTTTTACCACTTCTGATGATTGTTGTTAGTTAATAGAACAATATTATTGATCCTATGCAGCAAAAATTTATTCATTATCCAATTACAATGTCTGACCAATGGGCTTATTAATATAAGGGTACTACAAAAACTTCATGGAAAGATTAATTATCTTTAAGTTGTATTTATCTGGGAACTTTTTGATGTACTCTCATATGTGATAGTAATTATATTTGCATCACAGTGTTTGGTTTTTGGGTTTTTTTTAAATCTGAAATCTGAAGATCTTTGGAAAACAGAAAAGAGATAAAACATCAACCTTCCCAAATTGAGCTGTTTTCTATCTCATCCAGGTATTTATTTATTCAGAGAGAAATGTTAGGGAAATCTATTAAAAATTAGAAGAATGAGTCTTTTTCAGGAAAATTAATTTTCCTTTTCCTGCTCCTTCCCATTATCCTATTAGAGGTATAATTGACTTAGACACACTAAACATGCCAAACTCATTAAACCTGAGAGCCCATAAGTACAGGATCATAGATTTAAATGGCTTATTTTAAGCTCCCTTATGCCACATGTTTGGATGCCACAGAGTCCTACCTGTGGTGGGATGTGCTTCTTGAAGGAGACTTGGAGGCCATCCGTTTATTCTGGCATGGGATTCACTTACAAAGTTTGAAGACTTGGTAGAAATTAGTTTTTAATTTGTTTCCCATTGATTAAAAGTAAAAAGACGTTTGTCTTTCTATTTATCTGACATATATAACCATCATCCCCATTTGTAAAACAGCAGATATCGGCAAATCTGAATATAAAATTTAGAAGTTGTACTGCAGCTCTGTTTCATTTCCCAAGCAAAAATTCTTAAAATAATTCTTGATTTCTCTTTTCTTTACCTACTAAATCCAAGGCATCAGCAGTTCCTGTGAGCTTTACCTTTAAAATAAACAACGAAAGTCCTGTATGATGTGGTTCCTTCCTCTTCCTCCCAGCTCTCTCCTCCCTACCTGCCCACTGCATTCCAGCTTCACTAA
>NW_007733810.1:0-4410 GCF_000696425.1 Galeopterus variegatus
TGTTGGTGTATAGTTGTTTATAGTAGTCTCGAATGATTCCTTGTATTTCAGATGAATCAGTGGTAATGTCGCCTTTTTCATATCTAATTTTTGTTATTTGAATCTCCTCTGTTCTTTTTTTTGTTAGCCATGTTAATGGTTTGTCAATTTTCTTTATCTTTTCCAAAAACCAACTTTTTGATTCATTGATCTTTTGTATTCTTCTTTGGGTTTCAATTTCATTATGTTCTGCTCTGATCTTAATGACTTTCTTTCCGTCTGCTAGCTTTAGGTTTGGATTGTTCTTGTTTTTCTAGTTCTTTAAGGTGAAGTGTTAGGTTGTTCACTTGCCTTCTTTCTATTCTTTTGAGTTGAGCATTTAATGCAATAAATTTTCCCCTTAATACTGCTTTTGCAGTATCCCACATGTTTTGGTATGATGTATCATTATTTTCATTAGTTTCAAAAAATTTTTTGATTTCCAGCTTGATTTCTTCTTGGACCCATATGTCATTAAGTAGAATGCTGTTTAATTTCCATGTGTGTGTATAATTTCCATAGTTTTGTTTCTTATTGATTTCTACTTTTAATCCATTGTGGTCTGAGAAAATACATGGGATAATTCCAATTTNGAGCCATGTCAGACAGAGATGACTGGCCTGCCCACCCTATGCCGGCCTTCTCCGACCGCACCCTAGAAAATGGAGCTTTGTTGTGGGCGCCCAGCCTGGTGTGATGGGCGGTGGCCAGGCTGGTGAGGAGAAGTCGGGCTTCGCCCCGCAAGTTGGATTTTGCTGGGGGTGACTCACGGAGAACGCAGGGTGGGCTGTTGTGGCATGTTTCAGATCGCCTCTGCGCAGCTCCTCTGCTGGCTCTCCCAGCCTTTGCTGTGTGGGCCGCCAATATTGTTCCTGCAGCCGGGCCTGGGCACCCCCAGGAGTCCTTCTCCGTGTCGGCTCCTAAACCTCGAACCTGCTGCCGCTTGTTTGTCGATGTAGGATCGTTGTTGAAAGATTTATTCGTCCTTTGTTGCTCTTGGAAATGCAGTCAATACTCTGGTATCACAGGACACAGCTCTCAGGATCGCGCTGTTTCCTGACGCGGGCACTCCAGACCCGCCGCCATTTTTTTTCTCTATATTTTTGTTCTATGTCATACTGTCCAGGACCAGGACCTGACTTTTTAGGTAACTCTTGTCTTCCCAGAGAATTACCAAAATGTATACCTTTGTATTTCAAAGTTGCATTGGAAACATCCTGTTGCCTGCTGCTTCAGGAAAGGTACCTGGTAGGATCCAGGACCTACATGGGCCTCAGTGCTGCCACACTCAGCCAATCCGAGGAAGCAGGGAGCCCGATCATACATAACAGCGGAAGGCGGCAGGCTGGGGATTGAAAAGGGATAAAAACAAGGTGGCTAGAGAAGGTGTGGAGCAAAAGGAAGCAGACACCAATCTGAAGAGGCCTGGGCAGAACTTCCGTCAATAGAGGAGCTAGTGTAGGGGTTATCTCCCGACCCGCTCATTGGGGTCAGATTTCCTTCAGGTCGATTTCTAGTCCCGTGGTAAAGGGGAGGGCAGAGCGACTAGAGATCAGACCGCCCACACAATCATCCCACCTTTTTCATTTCTAATTTTTGTTATTTGAATCTTCTCTCTTCTTTTTTTGTAGCCATGCTAATGGTTTGTCAAATTTATTTATCTTTTCAAAAAACCAACTTTTTGATTCATTGATCTTTTTTATTGTTTTTTGGGTTTCAATTTCATTAAGTTCTGCTCTGATCTTAATGATTTCTTTCCATCTGCTAACTTTAGGTTTTGATTGTTCTCATTTTCCTCGTTTTTTAAAGTGAAGTGTTAAGTTGTTCACTTGCCATCTTTCCATTCTTCTGAAGTGAGCATTTAATGTGATAAATTTCCCCCTTAGTACTGCTTTTGCAGTATCCCACAGGTTTTGGTATGATGTATCATTATTTTCATTAGTTTCAATAAAGTTTTTGATTCCCTGCTTGATTTCTTCTTGGACCCATATGTCATTAAGTAGAATGCTGTTTAAATTCCATGTTTTTGTGTAGTTTCCAGAATTTCCTTTGTTATTGATTTCTAATTTTAATCCATTGTGGTCTGAGAAAATACATGGGATATTTCCAATTTTTTTGAATTTGTTGAGACTTGATATGTAACCTAATATGTGATCTATCCTGGAGAATGATCCATGTGCCGATGAGAAGAATGAATATACTGAGGTTGTTGGATGGAATGTTCTGTAGATATCTGCCAAGTCCAATTGGTCTAGAGTATTGTTTAGATCTTGTTTTTCTCTGCTGATTCTTTGCCTAGATGATCTGTCCAATATTGACAGTGGGGTGTTCAGGTCCCCTGCTATTATGGTATTAGTGTCTATTTCCTCCTTTAGGTCTAATAGAGTTTGTTTTATAAATCTGGCTGCTCCAACATTGGGTGCATATATATTTATGATGGTAATGTCTTCTTGATGGATCAATCCTTTTATCATTACATAGTGTCCCTCATTGTCTCTTTTTATGGTTTTTAGTTTAAAGTGTATTTTATCAGATATGAAGAATAGCTACTCCAGCTCGTTTTTCTTTTCTGCTTGCATGGTAAATCTTTTTCCATCCTTTCACTCTTAGTCTATGGGAGTCTTTATGGGTGAGGTGGGTCTCTTGAAGGCAGCATATATTTGGGTCCTCCTTTTTAATCCAGTCAGCCAGTCTGTGTCTTTTGATTGGGGAATTTAAGCCTTTTACATTAAGAGTTGTTATTGAAAAGTGTTGATTTATTCCTAGCATTTTATTGCGTATTGTTTGGTTGTCTTAGGTGTCTATTGTTCCTTTCTTTCTGATTTACTGTTTGTTTTCTGTATTTGTTGGTTCCTTGGGTTGTAGATAGACTTTTTGTTTGTTTGTTTTCTCTTCATGAATGCCATTTTTAGTATACGAGTGGGTTTTGTTTTTTCTTGGGTTTTTATGGCAGTGGTAGTTATTTTTCAGGAACCAAACCCAGTACTCCCTTGAGAATTTCCTGTAAGGGTGGTTGTGTGGTGGTGAACTCCTGCAGTTTTTGTTTGTCTGAGAAATATACTATTTGCCATTCATTTTGGAAGAATAGCCTCGCAGGGTAGAGTATTCTTGGCTGGCAATCTCTGTTTTTCAGTATTTTGACTATATCATCCCATTCCTTTCTGGCCATTAGGGTTTGTGATGAAAAGTTTGATGTTAATCTGATTGGGGCTCTCGTATAGGTGATTTGACGCTTCTCTCTTGCAGCTTTTAAGATTCTCTCTTTGTCTGTGAGTTTTGCCATTTTGACTATAACATGCCTTGGAGAAGAACTTTTTGGGTTGAATAGGCGTGGGGATCTTTGAGCTTCCTGAATCTGAAGATCTGTGACTTTTCCTCTACTTGCGATTTTTTCTGCCACTACTTAATTTGTTCAATTTTTAGAACTCACTTGTGAGTGAGGACATGTGGTTTTTCTTTCTGTGCCTGGCCTATTTAAATAAACATAATTTTCTCTAAGTTCATTCATGTTGCTGCAAATGGCCGTATTTCATTTTTTTTGATGATAGAGTAGTATTCCATTTATACTAAGGATTTAAGTGGTTTAATCACAACCTTTACAATGTTGGAGTGTACTGAGATTGTGTGTGCACTGTTTAAAAAATGAGTTATGCATCATCATATATTTTCTTGCTACTCTTTAACGTCATCTTCTTTCAGATTAAATTGCTACCTTTAGTATTTTTTGTAAGGCAAGTCTTGTGTTGATTCATTACCTTAGATTTGTCTGTCTGGGAAAGACTTTATTTCTCCTTTATATTTGATGGGTTTATCATATATGGCTTTAATTATGTTGAGATACTTTCCGTCTATACCTAATTTATAGTGGTTCTTCGTCATTAATGATTCTTGAATTTTATCAAATGCTTTTTCAGCATCAACGGAGATGATCATATGGTTCTTGTGTTTGATTTTATTAATATGGTGTATCACATTTATTGATATGTGTATGTTGAACCACCCTTGCATCCCTGGGATGAATCCTACTTGATCGTGGTGAATAATTTTACATATGTGTTGTTGTATTCTGTTTGCTAGTATTTTAGTGAGGATTTTTGCATCTATATTCATCAAGGATATCGGCCTGTAGTTTTCTTTTTTGGTTATATCTTTACCTGGTTTTGGTATCAGGATGATGTTTGCTTCATAGAATGAGTTTGGGAGTTCTGCATCTGTTTCAAACTTTTGGAATAGTTTGTACAGAATTGGTGTCAATTCCTCTTTGAATGTTTGGTAAAATTCTGCTGTGAATCCATCTAGTACTGGGCTTTTCTGTGTTGGGCGCCTTCTAATAACAGCTTTGATCTCCTTTATTGTTATTGGTCTGTTCAAATTTTCTATGTCTTCATGGTT